>NW_019272466.1:0-2869 GCF_002738345.1 Cucurbita maxima | reverse complement strand
AAACGTCGACCGTGACTCGATTTTTTTAGAACATACTACAAACTTCTCTGTTTGGACTTCCAAAGGGGGGTTCCATTTGAAGAACTCTTTCACTGTATTACGCACTCCGTTTCTTAGAAATAATATTCTAAATCATCAAGCCTTATCATTCCTCACAAAACTTTCGACAAACGTCGACCGTGACTCGGTTTTTTTAGCACGTACTACAAACTTCTCTGTTTGGGNGACAAACGTCGACCGTGACTCGATTTTTTTAGAACATACTACAAACTTCTCTGTTTGGACTTCCAAAGAAGGGTTCCATTTGAAGAACTCTTTTACTGTTTTACGCACTCCGTTTCTTAGAAATAATATTCTAAATCATCAAGCCTTATCATTCCTCACAAAACTTTCGACAAACGTCGACCGTGACTCGGTTTTTTTAGCACGTACTACAAACTTCTCTGTTTGGGTTTCGGAAGAAGGGTTCCATTTGAAGAACTCTTTTACTTTTTTACGCATTCCGTTTCTTAGAAATAATATTCTAAATCATCTAGCCTTATCATTCCTCATAAAACATTCGACAAACGTCGACCGTGACTCGGTGTTTTTTAGTACGTACTACAAACTTCTCTGTGTGGGTTTCCGAAGCAGGGTTCCATTTGAAGAACTCTTTTACTGTTTTACGCACTCCGTTTCTTAGAAATAATATTCTAAATCATCTAGCCTTATCATTCCTCACAAAACTTTCGACAAACGTCGACCGTGACTCGGTTTTTTTAGCACGTACTACAAACTTCCCTGTTAGGGTTTCGGAAGAAGGGTTCCATTTGAAGAACTCTTTTACTGTTTTACGCACTCCGTTTCTTAGAAATAATATTCTAAATCATCTGGCCTTATCATTTCTCACAAAACTTTCGACAAACGTCGACCGTGACTCGGTGTTTGTTACCACGTACTACAAACTTCTCTGTTTGGGTTTCCGAAGGAGGGTTCCATTTGAAGAACTCTTTTACTGTTNACTCTTTTACTGTTTTACGCACTCCGTTTCTTAGAAATAATATTCTAAATCATCTAGCCTTATCATTCCTCACAAAACATTCGACAAACGTCGACCGTGACTCGGTGTTTTTTAGTACGTACTACAATCTTCTCTGTGTGGGTTTCCGAAGCAGGGTTCCATTTGAAGAACTCTTTTACTGTTTTACGCACTCCGTTTCTTAGAAATAATATTCTAAATCATCTAGCCTTATCATTTCTCACAAAACTTTCGACAAACGTCGACCGTGACTCGGTGTTTGTTACCACGTACTACAAACTTCTCTGTTTGGGTTTCCGAAGGAGGGTTCCATTTGAAGAACTCTTTTACTGTTTTACGCACTCCGTATCTTAGAAATAATATTCTAAATCATCTAGCCTTATAATTCCTCACAAAACATTCGACAAACGTCGACCGTGACTCGGTTTTTTTAGCACGTACTACAAACTTCCCTGTTAGGGTTTCGGAAGAAGGGTTCCATTTGAAGAACTCTTTTACTGTTTTACGCACTCCGTTTCTTAGAAATAATATTCTAAATCATCTAGCCTTATCATTCCTCACAAAAATTTCGACAAACGTCGACCGTGACTCGGTTTTTTAGCACGTACTACAAAATTCTCTGTTTGGGTTTCCGAAGCAGGGTTCCATTTGAAGAACTCTTTTACTGTTTTACGCACTCCGTTTCTTAGAAATAATATTCTAAATCATCAAGCCTTATCATTCCTCACAAGACTTTCGACAAACGTCGACCGTGACTCGGTTTTTTTAGCACGTACTACAAACTTCCCTGTTAGGGTTTCGGAAGAAGGGTTCCATTTGAAGAACTCTTTTACTGTTTTACGCACTCCGTTTCTTAGAAATAATATTCTAAATCATCTAGCCTTATCATTCCTCACAAAACTTTCGTCAAACGTCGACCGTGACTCGGTTTTTTTAGCACGTACCCTAAACTTCCCTGTTAGGGTTTCGGAAGAAGAGTTCCATTTGAAGAACTCTTTCACTGTTTTACGCACTCCGTTTCTTAGAAATAATATTCTAAATAATCAAGCGTTATCATTCCTCACAAAACTTTCGACAAACGTCGACCGTGACTCGGTTTTTTTAGCACGTACTACAAACTTCCCTGTTAGGGTTTCGGAAGAAGAGTTCCATTTGAAGAACTCTTTTACTATTTTACGCACTCCGTTTCTTAGAAATAATATTCTAAATCATCTAGCCTTATCATTTCTCACAAAACTTTCGACAAACGTCGACCGTGACTCGGTTTTTTTAGCACGTACTACAAACTTCCCTGTTAGGGTTTCGGAAGAAGAGTTCCATTTGAAGAACTCTTTTACTGTTTTACGCACTCCGTTTCTTAGAAATAATATTCTAAATCATCTAGCCTTATCATTCCTCACAAAACTTTCGACAAACGTCGACCGTGACTCGGTTTTTTTAGCACGTACTACAAACTTCCCTGTTAGGGTTTCGGAAGAAGGGTTCCATTTGAAGAACTCTTTTACTGTTTTACGCACTCCGTTTCTTAGAAATAATATTCTAAATCATCTAGCCTTATCATTCCTCACAAAACATTCGACAAACGTCGACCGTGACTCGGTGTTTTTTAGTACGTACTACAAACTTCTCTGTGTGGGTTTCCGAAGTAGGGTTCCATTTGAAGAATTCTTTTACTGTTTTACGCACTCCGTTTCTTAGAAATAATATTCTAAATCATCAAGCCATATCATTCCTCACAAAACTTTCGACAAACGTCGACCGTGACTCGGTTTTTTTAGCACGTACTACAAACTTCTCTGTTTGGGTTTCGGAAGAAGGGTTCCATTTGAAGAACTCTTTTACTGTTTTACG
>NW_019272465.1:25963-29048 GCF_002738345.1 Cucurbita maxima | reverse complement strand
ATTATTTCTAAGAAATGGAGTGCATAAAAACGTCAACAGAGTTCTTCAAATCGAACCCTACTTCGGAAACCCAAATCGTGGAAGTTTGAAGTACGTGCTAAAAAACCGAGTAACGATCGTCGTTTTTCGCAGGTTTTGTGAGGAATGATAAGGCTTGATGATTTAGAATATTATTTCTAAGAAACCGAGTGCATAAAAACGTCAACAGAGTTCTTCAAATCGAACCCTACTTCGAAAACAAAAATCGTGGAAGTTTGAAGTACGTGCTAAAAAAACCAAGTAACGATCGTCGTTTTTCGAAGGTTTTGTGAGGAATGACAAGGCTTGATGATTTAGAATATTATTTCTAAGAAACGAAGTGCATAAAACCGTCAACAGAGTTCTTCAAATCGAACCCTACTTCGGAAACCCAAATCGTGGAAATTTTAATTACGTGCTAAACAAACCGAGTCACGATCGTCGTTTTTCAAAGGTTTTGTGAGGAATGATAAGGATTGATGATTTATCATATTATTTCTAAGAAACGGAGTGCATAAAAACGTCAACAGAGTTCTTCAAATCGAACCCTACTTCGGAAACCCAAATCGTGGAAGTTTGAAGTACGTGCTAAAAAAACCGAGTAACGATCGTCGTTTTTCGAAGGTTTTGTGAGGAATGACAAGGCTTGATGATTTATAATATTATTTCTAAGAAACGGAGTGCATAAAACCGTCAACAGAGTTCTTCAAATTGAACCCTACTTCGGAAACCCAAATCGTGGAAATTTTAATTACGTGCTAAAAAAACCGAGTCACGATCGTCGTTTTTCAAAGGTTTTATGAGGAATGATAAGGATTGATGATTTATCATATTATTTCTAAGAAATGGAGTGCATAAAAACGTCAACAGAGTTCTTCAAATCGAACCAAACTTCGGAAACCCAAATCGTGGAAGTTTGAAGTACGTTCTAAAAAAACCGAGTCACGATCGTCGTTTTTCGAACGTTTTATGGGGAATGATAAGGCTTGATCATTTAGGATATTCTTTCTAAGAAACGGAGTGCATAAAACCGTAAACAGAGTTCTTCAAATCGAACCCTACTTCGGAAACCCCAAACCCGGGAAGTTTGAAGTACGTGCTAAAAAAACCGAGTAACGATCGTCGTTTTTCGAAGGTTTTGTGAGGAATGACAAGGCTTGATGATTTATAATATTATTTCTAAGAAACGGAGTGCATAAAACCGTCAACAGAGTTCTTCAAATCGAACCCTACTTCGGAAACCCAAATCGTGGAAATTTTAATTACGTGCTAAAAAAACCGAGTCACGATCGTCGTTTTTCAAAGGTTTTATGAGGAATGATAAGGATTGATGATTTATCATATTATTTCTAAGAAATGGAGTGCATAAAAACGTCAACAGAGTTCTTCTAATCGAACCAAACTTCGGAAACCCAAATCGTGGAAGTTTGAAGTACGTTCTAAAAAAACCGAGTCACGATCGTCGTTTTTCGAACGTTTTGTGAGGAATGATAAGGCTTGATCATTTAGGATATTCTTTCTAAGAAACGGAGTGCATAAAACCGTCAACAGAGTTCTTCAAATCGAACCCTACTTCGGAAACCCCAAACCCGGGAAGTTTGAAGTACGTGCTAAAAAAACCGAGTCACGATCGTCGTTTTTCAAAAGTTTTGTGAGGAATGATAAGGCTTGATAATTTATCATATTATTTCTAAGAAACGGAGTGCATAAAAACGTCAATAGAGTTTTTCAAATCGAACCCTACTTCGGAACCCCAAATCTGGGAAGTTTGAAGTACGTGCTAAAAAACCGAGTCACGATCGTCGTTTTTCGAAGGTTTTGTGAGGAATGATAAGGCTTGATGATTTAGAATATTATTTCTAAGAAACGGAGTGCATAAAAACGTCAACAGAGTTCTAAAATCGAACCCTACTTCGAAAACAAAAATCGTGGAAGTTTGAAGTACGTGCTAAAAAAACCAAGTAAAAATCGAACCCTACTTCGAAAACAAAAATCGTGGAAGTTTGAAGTACGTGCTAAAAAAACCAAGTAACAATCGTCGTTTTTCGAAGGTTTTGTGAGGAATGACAAGGCTTGATGATTTAGAATATTATTTCTAAGAAACGGAGTGCATAAAAACGTCAATAGAGTTCTTCAAATCGTACCCTACTTCGGAAACCCAAATCGTGGAAGTTTGAAGTACGTGCTAAAAAAACCGAGTAACGATCGTCGTTTTTCGAAGGTTTTGTGAGGAATGACAAGGCTTGATGATTTAGAATATTATTTCTAAGAAACGGAGTGCATAAAAACGTCAACAGAGTTCTTCAAATCGAACCCTACTTCGAAAACAAAAATTGTGGAAGTTTGAAGTACGTGCTAAAAAAACCGAGTAACGATCGTCGTTTTTCGAAGGTTTTGTGAGGAATGACAAGGCTTGATGATTTAGAATATTATTTCTAAGAAACGGAGTGCATAAAACCGTCAACAGAGTTCTTCAAATCGAACCCTACTTCGGAAACCCAAATCGTGGAAGTTTGAAGTACGTGCTAAAAAAACCGAGTAACGATCGTCGTTTTTCGAAGGTTTTGTGAGGAATGACAAGGCTTGATGATTTAGAATATTATTTCTAAGAAACGGAGTGCATAAAATCGTCAACAGAGTTCTTCAAATCGAACCCTACTTCGAAAACAAAAATCGTGGAAGTTTGAAGTACGTGCTAAAAAAACCGAGTCACGATCGTCGTTTTTCGAAGGTTTTGTGAGGAATGATAAGGCTTGATGATGTAGAATATTATTTCTAAGAAACGGAGTGTATAAAACCGTCAACAGAGTTCTTCAAATCGAACCCTACTTCGGAAACCCAAATCTTGGAAATTTGAAGTACGTGCTAAAAAAACCGAGTCACGATCGTCGTTTTTCGAAAGTTGTGTGAGGAATGATAAGGATTGATGATTTATCATATTATTTCTAAGAAACGGAGTGCAAAGAACCGTCAACAGAGTTCTTCAAATCGAACCATACTTCGGAACCCTAAATCTCGGAAGTTTTAAGTACGTGCTGAAAAAACCAAGTCACGATCGTCGTTTTTC
>NW_019272465.1:22191-24434 GCF_002738345.1 Cucurbita maxima | reverse complement strand
CCCAAATCTGGGAAGTTTGAAGTACCTGCTAAAAAAACCGAGTCACGATCGTCGTTTTTTGAAGGTTTTGTGAGGAATGATAAGGCTTGATTATTTAGAATATTATTTCTAAGAAACGGAGTGCATAAAAACGTCAACAGAGTTCTTCAAATCGAACCCTACTTCGAAAACAAAAATCGTGGAAGTTTGAAGTACGTGCTAAAAAAACCAAGTAACGATCGTCGTTTTTCAAAGGTTTTGTGAGGAATGACAAGGCTTGATGATTTAGAATATTATTTCTACGAAACGGAGTGCATAAAACCGTCAACAGAGTTCTTGAAATCGAACCGTACTTCGGAAACCCAAATCGTGGAAATTTTAATTACGTGCTAAAAAAACTAAGTCACGATCGTCGTTTTTCGAAAGTACCCAAATCGTGGAAATTTTAATTACGTGCTAAAAAAACTAAGTCACGATCGTCGTTTTTCGAAAGTTGTGTGAGGAATGATAAGGCTTGATGATTTAGAGTATTATTTCTAAGAAACGGAGTGCATAAAAACGTCATTAGAGTTCTTCAAATCGAACCCTACTTCGGAAACCCAAATCGTTGAAGTTTGAAGTGNAACCCAAATCGTGGAAATTTTAATTACGTGCTAAAAAAACTAAGTCACGATCGTCGTTTTTCGAAAGTTGTGTGAGGAATGATAAGGCTTGATGATTTAGAGTATTATTTCTAAGAAACGGAGTGCATGAAAACGTCATTAGAGTTCTTCAAATCGAACCCTACTTCGGAAACCCAAATCGTTGAAGTTTGAAGTGAAAACGTCATTAGAGTTCTTCAAATCGAACCCTACTTCGGAAACCCAAATCGTTGAAGTTTGAAGTGCGTGCTAAAAAACCCGAGTAACGATCGTCGTTTTTCGAAGGTTTTGTGAGGAATGACAAGGCTTGATGATTTAGAATATTATTTCTAAGAAACGGAGTGCATCAAACCGTCAAAAGAGTTCTTCAAATCGAACCCTACTTCGGAAACCCAAATCGTGGAAATTTTAATTACGTGCTAAAAAAGAGTTCTTCAAATCGAACCCTACTTCGGAAACCCAAATCGTGGAAATTTTAATTACGTGCTAAAAAAACCGAGTCACGATCGTCGTTTTTCAAAGGTTTTGTGAGGAATTTTAAGGATTGATGATTTATCATATTATTTCTAAGAAATGGAGTGCATAAAAACGTCAACAGAGTTCTTCAAATCGAACCAAACTTCGGAAACCCAAATCGTGGAAGTTTGGAGTACGTTCTAAAAAAACCGAGTCACGATCGTCGTTTTTCGAAAGTTTTGTGAGGAATGATAAGGCTTGATGATTTATCATATTATTTCTAAGAAACGGAGTGCATAAAACCGTCAACAGAGTTCTTCAAATCGAACCCTACTTCGGAAACCCAAATCGTGGAAGTTTGAAGTACGTGCTAAAAAAACCGAGTCACGATCGTCGTTTTTCGAAAGTTTTGTGAGGAATGATAAGGCTTGATGATTTATCAAATTATTTCTAAGAAACGGAGTGCATAAAAACGTCAACAGAGTTCTTCAAATCAAACCCTACTTCGGAAACACCAAATCCGGGAAGTTTGAAGTACGTGCTAAAAAAACCGAGTCACGATCGTCGTTTTTCAAAAGTTTTGTGAGGAATGATAAGGCTTGATGATTTATCATATTATTTCTAAGAAACGGAGTGTGTAAAAACGTCAACAGAGTTTTTCAAATCGATCCCTACTTCGGAACCCTAAATCTGGGAAGTTTGAAGTACGTGCTAAAAAAACCGAGTCACGATCGTCGTTTTTCGAAGGTTTTGTGAGGAATGATAAGGCTTGATGATTTAGAATATTATTTCTAAGAAACGGAGTGCATAAAAACGTCAACAGAGTTCTTCAAATCGAACCCTACTTCGAAAACAAAAATCGTGGAAGTTTGAAGTACGTGCTAAAAAAACCAAGTAACGATCGTCGTTTTTCGAAGGTTTTGTGAGGAATGACAAGGCTTGATGATTTAGAATATTATTTCTAAGAAACGGAGTGCATAAAACCGTCAACAGAGTTCTTCAAATCGAACCCTACTTCGGAAACCCAAATCGTGGAAATTTTCATTACGTGCTAAACAAACCGAGTCACGATCGTCGTTTTTCAAAGGTTTTGTGAGGAATGATAAGGCTTGATGATTTATCAAATTATTTCTAAGAAACGGAGTGCATAAAAACGTCAACAGAGTT
>NW_019272465.1:14180-19448 GCF_002738345.1 Cucurbita maxima | reverse complement strand
ACGATCGTCGTTTTTCAAAGGTTTTGTGAGGAATGATAAGGATTGATGATTTATCATATTATTTCTAAGAAACGCAGTGCATAAAAACGTCAACAGAGTTCTTCAAATCGAATCCTACTTCGTAACCCCAAATCTGGGAAGTTTGAAGTACGTGCTAAAAAAACCGAGTCACGATCGTCGTTTTTCGAAGGTTTTGTGAGGAATGATAAGGCTTGATGATTTATCATATTATTTCTAAGAAATGGAGTGCATAAAAACGTCAACAGAGTTCTTCAAATCGAACCAAACTTCGGAAACCCAAATCGTGGAAGTTTGAAGTACGTTCTAAAAAAACCGAGTCACGATCGTCGTTTTTCGAACGTTTTGTGGGGAATGATAAGGCTTGATCATTTAGGATATTATTTCTAAGAAACGGAGTGCATAAAAACGTCAACAGAGTTCTTCAAATCGAACCCTACTTCGAAAACAAAAATCGTGGAAGTTTGAAGTACGTGCTAAAAAAACCGAGTAACGATCGTCGTTTTTCGAAGGTTTTGTGAGGAATGATAAGGCTTGATGATTTATCATATTATTTCTAAGAAACGGAGTGCATAAAAATGTCAACAGAGTTCTTCATATCGAACCCTACTTCGGAAACCCAAATCATGGAAATTTTAATTACGTGCTAAAAAAACTGAGTCACGATCGTCGTTTTTCGAAACTTGTGTGAGGAATGATAAGGCTTGATGATTTATCATCTTATTTCTAAGAAACGGAGTGCATAAAACCGTCAACAGAGTTCTTCAAATCGAACCCTACTTCGGAAACCCAAATCGTGGAAATTTTAATTACGTGCTACAAAAACTGAGTCACGATCGTCGTTTTTCGAAACTTGTGTGAGGAATGATAAGGCTTGATGATTTATCATATTATTTCTAAGAAACGGAGTGCATAAAAATGTCAACAGAGTTCTTCATATCGAACCCTACTTCGGAAACCCAAATCGGGGAAGTTTGAAGTACGTGCTAAAAAAACTAGGTAGCGATCGTCGTTTTTCGAAGGTTTTGTGAGGAATGACAAGGCTTGATGATTTAGAATATTATTTCTAAGAAACGGAGTGCATAAAACCGTCAACAGAGTTCTTCAAATCGAACCCTACTTCGGAAACCCAAATCGTGGAAGTTTGAAGTACGTGCTAAAAAAACCGAGTCACGATCGTCGTTTTTCGAAAGTTTTGTGAGGAATGATAAGGCTTGATGATTTATCATATTATTTCTAAGAAACGGAGTGCATAAAACCGTCAACAGTGTTCTTCAAATCGAACCCTACTTCGGAAACCCAAATCGTGGAAGTTTGAAGTACGTGCTAAAAAAACCGAGTCACGATCGTCGTTTTTCGAAAGTTTTGTGAGGAATGATAAGGCTTGATGATTTATCATATTATTTCTAAGAAACGGAGTGCATAAAACCGTCAACAGAGTTCTTCAAATCGAACCCTACTTCGGAAACCCAAATCGTGGAAGTTTGAAGTACGTGCTAAAAAAACCGAGTCACGATCGTCGTTTTTCGAAAGTTTTGTGAGGAATGATAAGGCTTGATGATTTATCATATTATTTCTAAGAAACGGAGTGCATAAAACCGTCAACAGAGTTCTTCAAATCGAACCCTACTTCGGAAACCCAAATCGTGGAAGTTTGAAGTACGTGCTAAAAAAACCGAGTCACGATCGTCGTTTTTCGAAAGTTTTGTGAGGAATGATAAGGCTTGATGATTTATCATATTATTTCTAAGAAACGGAGTGCATAAAACCGTCAACAGAGTTCTTCAAATCGAACCCTACTTCGGAAACCCAAATCGTGGAAGTTTGAAGTACGTGCTAAAAAAACCGAGTCACGATCGTCGTTTTTCGAAAGTTTTGTGAGGAATGATAAGGCTTGATGATTTATCATATTATTTCTAAGAAACGGAGTGCATAAAACCGTCAACAGAGTTCTTCAAATCGAACCCTACTTCGGAAACCCAAATCGTGGAAGTTTGAAGTACGTGCTAAAAAAACCGAGTCACGATCGTCGTTTTTCGAAAGTTTTGTGAGGAATGATAAGGCTTGATGATTTATCATATTATTTCTAAGAAACGGAGTGCATAAAACCGTCAACAGAGTTCTTCAAATCGAACCCTACTTCGGAAACCCAAATCGTGGAAGTTTGAAGTACGTGCTAAAAAAACCGAGTCACGATCGTCGTTTTTCGAAAGTTTTGTGAGGAATGATAAGGCTTGATGATTTATCATATTATTTCTAAGAAACGGAGTGCATAAAACCGTCAACAGAGTTCTTCAAATCGAACCCTACTTCGGAAACCCAAATCGTGGAAGTTTGAAGTACGTGCTAAAAAAACCGAGTCACGATCGTCGTTTTTCGAAAGTTTTGTGAGGAATGATAAGGCTTGATGATTTATCATATTATTTCTAAGAAACGGAGTGCATAAAACCGTCAACAGAGTTCTTCAAATCGAACCCTACTTCGGAAACCCAAATCGTGGAAGTTTGAAGTACGTGCTAAAAAAACCGAGTCACGATCGTCGTTTTTCGAAAGTTTTGTGAGGAATGATAAGGCTTGATGATTTATCATATTATTTCTAAGAAACGGAGTGCATAAAACCGTCAACAGAGTTCTTCAAATCGAACCCTACTTCGGAAACCCAAATCGTGGAAGTTTGAAGTACGTGCTAAAAAAACCGAGTCACGATCGTCGTTTTTCGAAAGTTTTGTGAGGAATGATAAGGCTTGATGATTTATCATATTATTTCTAAGAAACGGAGTGCATAAAACCGTCAACAGAGTTCTTCAAATCGAACCCTACTTCGGAAACCCAAATCGTGGAAGTTTGAAGTACGTGCTAAAAAAACCGAGTCACGATCGTCGTTTTTCGAAAGTTTTGTGAGGAATGATAAGGCTTGATGATTTATCATATTATTTCTAAGAAACGGAGTGCATAAAACCGTCAACAGAGTTCTTCAAATCGAACCCTACTTCGGAAACCCAAATCGTGGAAGTTTGAAGTACGTGCTAAAAAAACCGAGTCACGATCGTCGTTTTTCGAAAGTTTTGTGAGGAATGATAAGGCTTGATGATTTATCATATTATTTCTAAGAAACGGAGTGCATAAAACCGTCAACAGAGTTCTTCAAATCGAACCCTACTTCGGAAACCCAAATCGTGGAAGTTTGAAGTACGTGCTAAAAAAACCGAGTCACGATCGTCGTTTTTCGAAAGTTTTGTGAGGAATGATAAGGCTTGATGATTTATCATATTATTTCTAAGAAACGGAGTGCATAAAAACGTCAACAGAGTTCTTCAAATCGAACCCTACTTTGGAAACCCAAATCTTGGAAGTTTGAAGTACGTGCTAAAAAAACCGAGTCACGATCGTCGTTTTTCGAAAGTTTTGTGAGGAATGATAAGGCTTGATGATTTATCATATTATTTCTAAGAAACGGAGTGCATAAAACCGTCAACAGAGTTCTTCAAATCGAACCCTACTTCGGAAACCCAAATCGTGGAAGTTTGAAGTACGTGCTAAAAAAACCGAGTAACGATCGTCGTTTTTCGAAGGTTTTGTGAGGAATGACAAAGCTTGATGATTTAGAATATTATTTCTAAGAAACGAAGTGCATAAAACCGTCAACATAGTTCTTCAAATCGAATCCTACTTCGCAAAACCCAAATCGTGGAAGTTTGAAGTACTTGCTAAAAAAACCCAGTCACAATCGTCATTTTTCGAAGGTTTTGTGAGGAATGATAAGGCTTGATGATTTAGAATATTATTTCTAAGAAACGGAGTGCATAAAACCGTCAACAGAGTTCTTCAAATCGAACCCTACTTCGGAAACCCAAATCGTGGAAGTTTGAAGTACGTGCTAAAAAAACCGTGTCACGATCGTCGTTTTTCGAAAGTTTTGTGCGGAATAATAAGGCTTGATCATTTAGAATATTCTTTCTAAGAAACGGAGTGCATAAAACTGTCAACAGAGTTCTTCAAATCGAACCCTACTTCGGAAACCCCAAATCCGGGAAGTTTGAAGTACGTGCTAAAAAAACGAGTCACGATCGTCCTTTTTCAAAAGTTTTGTGAGGAATGATAAGGCTTGATCATTTATCATATTATTTCTGAGAAACGGAGAGCATAAAAACGTCAACAGAGTTCTTCAAATCGAACCCTACTTCGGAAACCCAAATCGTGGAAATTTTAATTACGTGCTAAAGAAACCGAGTCACGATCGTCGTTTTTCGAAGGTGTTGTGAGGAATGATAAGGCTTGATGATTTATCATATTATTTCTAAGAAACGAAGTGCATAAAAACGTCAACAGAGTTCTTCTAATCGAACCCTACTTCGGAAACCCGAATCGTGGAAGTTTGAAGTACGTGCTAAAAAAACCGAGTCACGATCGTCGTTTTTTTAGAGTTTTGTGTGGAATGATAATGCTTGATGATTTAGAATATTATTTCAAAGAAACGGAGTGCATAAAACCGTCAACAGAGTTCTTCAAATCGAACCCTACTTCGGAAACCCCAAATCCGGGAAGTTTGAAGTACGTGCTAAAAAAACCGAGTCACGATCTTCTTTTTTCGAAGGTTTTGTGAGGAATGATAAGGCTTGATGATTTATCATATTATTTCTAAGAAACGGAGTGCATAAAAACGTCAACAGAGTTCTTCAAATCGAACCCTACTTCGGAAACACCAAATCCGGGAAGTTTGAAGTACGTGCTAAAAAAACCGAGTCACGATCGTCGTTTTTCAAAAGTTTTGTGAGGAATGATAAGGCTTGATGATTTATCATATTATTTCTAAGAAACGGAGTGTGTAAAAACGTCAACAGAGTTTTTTAAATCGAACCCTACTTCGGAACCCTAAATCTGGGAAGTTTGAAGTACGGGCTAAAAAAACCGAGTCACGATCGTCGTTTTTCGAAGGTTTTGTGAGGAATGATAAGGCTTGATGATTTAGAATATTATTTCTAAGAAACGGAGTGCATAAAAACGTCAACAGAGTTCTTCAAATCGAACCCTACTTCGAAAACAAAAATCGTGGAAGTTTGAAGTACGTGCTAAAAAAACCGAGTCACGATCGTCGTTTTTCGAAAGTTTTGTGAGGAATGATAAGGCTTGATGATTTAGAATATTATTTCTAAGAAACAAAGTGCATAAAACCGTCAACAGAGTTCTTCAAATCGAACCCTACTTCGGAAACCCAAATCTGGGAAATTTGAAGTACGTGCTAAAAAAACC
>NW_019272465.1:1752-12410 GCF_002738345.1 Cucurbita maxima | reverse complement strand
ATCGTCGTTTTTCGAAGGTTTTGTGAGGAATGATAAGGCTTGATGATTTAGAATATTATTTCTAAGAAACGGAGTGCATAAAACTGTCAACAGAGTTCTTCAAATCGAACCCTACTTCGAAAACAAAAATCGTGGAAGTTTGAAGTACGTGCTAAAAAAACCGAATAACGATCGTCGTTTTACGAAGGTTTTATGAGGAATGACAAGGCTTGATGATTTAGAATATTATTTCTAAGATACGGAGTGCATAAAACCGTCAACAGAGTTCTTGAAATCGAACCGTACTTCGGAAACCCAAATCGTGGAAATTTTAATTACGTGCTAAAAAAACTGAGTCACGATCGTCGTTTTTCGAAAGTTGTGTGAGGAATGATAAGGCTTGATGATTTATCATATTATTTCTAAGAAACGGAGTGCATAAAAACGTCAACAGAGTTCTTCAAATCGAACCCTACTTCGGAAACCCAAATCGTGGAAGTTTGAAGTACGTGCTAAAAAAACCGAGTCACGATCGTCGTTTCTCGAAGGTTTTGTGAGGAATGATAAGGCTTGATGATTTAGAGTATTATTTCTAAGAAACGGAGTGCATAAAACCGTCAACAGAGTTCTTCAAATCGAACCCTACTTCGGAAACCCAAATCGTGGAAGTTTGAAGTACGTGCTAAAAAAACCGAGTAACGATGGTCGTTTTTCGAAGGTTTTGTGAGGAATGACAAGGCTTGATGATTTAGAATATTATTTCTAAGAAACGGAGTGCATAAAACCGTCAACAGAGTTCTTCAAATCGAATCCTACTTCGGAAACCCAAATCTGGGAAATTTGAAGTACGTGCTAAAAAAACCGAGTCACGATCATCGTTTTTCAAAGGTTTTGTGAGGAATGATAAGGCTTGATGATTTAGAGTATTATTTCTAAGAAACGGAGTGCATAAAACCGTCAATAGAGTTCTTCAAATCGAACCCTACTTCGGAAACCCAAATCGTGGAAATTTTAATTACGTGCTAAAAAAACCGAGTCACGATCGTCGTTTTTCGAAGGTTTTGTGAGGAATGATAAGGCTTGATGATTTATCATATTATTTCTAAGAAACGGAGTGCATAAAAACGTCAACAGAGTTCTTCAAATCGAACCCTACTTCGGAAACCCAAATCGTGGAAATTTTAATTACGTGCTAAAAAAACCGAGTCACGATCGTCGTTTTTCAAAGGTTTTGTGAGGAATGATAAGGATTGATGATTTATCATATTACTTCTAAGAAATGGAGTGCATAAAAACGTCAACAGAGTTCTTCAAATCGAACCCAACTACGGAAACCCAAATTGTGGAAGTTTGAAGTACGTTCTAAAAAAACCGAGTCACGATCGTCGTTTTTCGAAAGTTTTGTGAGGAATGATAAGGCTTGATGATTTATAATATTATTTCTAAGAAACGGAGTGCATAAAACCGTCAACAGAGTTCTTCAAATCGAACCCTACTTCGGAAACCCAAATCGTGGAAGTTTGAAGTACGTGCTAAAAAAACCGAGTCACGATCGTCGTTTTTCAAAAGTTTTGTGAGGAATGATAAGGCTTGATGATTTATCATATTATTTCTAAGAAACGGAGTGCATAAAAACGTCAACAGAGTTCTTCAAATCGAACCCTACTTCGGAAACCCCAAATCCGGGAAGTTTGAAGTACGTGCTAAAAAAACCGAGTCACGATCGTCGTTTTTCAAAAGTTTTGTGAGGAATGATAAGGCTTGATGATTTATAATATTATTTCTAAGAAACGGAGTGCATAAAACCGTCAACAGAGTTCTTCAAATCGAACCCTACTTCGGAAACCCAAATCGTGGAAGTTTGAAGTACGTGCTAAAAAAACCGAGTCACGATCGTCGTTTTTCGAAAGTTTTGTGAGGAATGATAAGGCTTGATGATTTATAATATTATTTCTAAGAAACGGAGTGCATAAAACCGTCAACAGAGTTCTTCAAATCGAACCCTACTTCGGAAACCCAAATCGTGGAAGTTTGAAGTACGTGCTAAAAAAACCGAGTCACGATCGTCGTTTTTCGAAGGTTTTGTGAGGAATGATAAGGCTTGATGATTTAGAATATTATTTCTAAGAAACGGAGTGCATAAAACCGTCAACAGAGTTCTTCAAATCGAACCCTACTTCGGAAACCCAAATCGTGGAAGTTTGAAGTACGTGCTAAAAAAACCGAGTCACGATCGTCGTTTTTCGAAAGTTTTGTGAGGAATGATAAGGCTTGATGATTTATAATATTATTTCTAAGAAACGGAGTGCATAAAACCGTCAACAGAGTTCTTCAAATCGAACCCTACTTCGGAAACCCAAATCGTGGAAGTTTGAAGTACGTGCTAAAAAAACCGAGTCACGATCGTCGTTTTTCGAAAGTTTTGTGAGGAATGATAAGGCTTGATGATTTATAATATTATTTCTAAGAAACGGAGTGCATAAAACCGTCAACAGAGTTCTTCAAATCGAACCCTACTTCGGAAACCCAAATCGTGGAAGTTTGAAGTACGTGCTAAAAAAACCGAGTCACGATCGTCGTTTTTCGAAAGTTTTGTGAGGAATGATAAGGCTTGATGATTTATAATATTATTTCTAAGAAACGGAGTGCATAAAACCGTCAACAGAGTTCTTCAAATCGAACCCTACTTCGGAAACCCAAATCGTGGAAGTTTGAAGTACGTGCTAAAAAAACCGAGTCACGATCGTCGTTTTTCGAAAGTTTTGTGAGGAATGATAAGGCTTGATGATTTATAATATTATTTCTAAGAAACGGAGTGCATAAAACCGTCAACAGAGTTCTTCAAATCGAACCCTACTTCGGAAACCCAAATCGTGGAAGTTTGAAGTACGTGCTAAAAAAACCGAGTCACGATCGTCGTTTTTCGAAAGTTTTGTGAGGAATGATAAGGCTTGATGATTTATAATATTATTTCTAAGAAACGGAGTGCATAAAACCGTCAACAGAGTTCTTCAAATCGAACCCTACTTCGGAAACCCAAATCGTGGAAGTTTGAAGTACGTGCTAAAAAAACCGAGTCACGATCGTCGTTTTTCGAAAGTTTTGTGAGGAATGATAAGGCTTGATGATTTATAATATTATTTCTAAGAAACGGAGTGCATAAAACCGTCAACAGAGTTCTTCAAATCGAACCCTACTTCGGAAACCCAAATCGTGGAAGTTTGAAGTACGTGCTAAAAAAACCGAGTCACGATCGTCGTTTTTCGAAAGTTTTGTGAGGAATGATAAGGCTTGATGATTTATAATATTATTTCTAAGAAACGGAGTGCATAAAACCGTCAACAGAGTTCTTCAAATCGAACCCTACTTCGGAAACCCAAATCGTGGAAGTTTGAAGTACGTGCTAAAAAAACCGAGTCACGATCGTCGTTTTTCGAAAGTTTTGTGAGGAATGATAAGGCTTGATGATTTATAATATTATTTCTAAGAAACGGAGTGCATAAAACCGTCAACAGAGTTCTTCAAATCGAACCCTACTTCGGAAACCCAAATCGTGGAAGTTTGAAGTACGTGCTAAAAAAACCGAGTCACGATCGTCGTTTTTCGAAAGTTTTGTGAGGAATGATAAGGCTTGATGATTTATAATATTATTTCTAAGAAACGGAGTGCATAAAACCGTCAACAGAGTTCTTCAAATCGAACCCTACTTCGGAAACCCAAATCGTGGAAGTTTGAAGTACGTGCTAAAAAAACCGAGTCACGATCGTCGTTTTTCGAAAGTTTTGTGAGGAATGATAAGGCTTGATGATTTATAATATTATTTCTAAGAAACGGAGTGCATAAAACCGTCAACAGAGTTCTTCAAATCGAACCCTACTTCGGAAACCCAAATCGTGGAAGTTTGAAGTACGTGCTAAAAAAACCGAGTCACGATCGTCGTTTTTCGAAAGTTTTGTGAGGAATGATAAGGCTTGATGATTTATAATATTATTTCTAAGAAACGGAGTGCATAAAACCGTCAACAGAGTTCTTCAAATCGAACCCTACTTCGGAAACCCAAATCGTGGAAGTTTGAAGTACGTGCTAAAAAAACCGAGTCACGATCGTCGTTTTTCGAAAGTTTTGTGAGGAATGATAAGGCTTGATGATTTATAATATTATTTCTAAGAAACGGAGTGCATAAAACCGTCAACAGAGTTCTTCAAATCGAACCCTACTTCGGAAACCCAAATCGTGGAAGTTTGAAGTACGTGCTAAAAAAACCGAGTCACGATCGTCGTTTTTCGAAAGTTTTGTGAGGAATGATAAGGCTTGATGATTTATAATATTATTTCTAAGAAACGGAGTGCATAAAACCGTCAACAGAGTTCTTCAAATCGAACCCTACTTCGGAAACCCAAATCGTGGAAGTTTGAAGTACGTGCTAAAAAAACCGAGTCACGATCGTCGTTTTTCGAAAGTTTTGTGAGGAATGATAAGGCTTGATGATTTATAATATTATTTCTAAGAAACGGAGTGCATAAAACCGTCAACAGAGTTCTTCAAATCGAACCCTACTTCGGAAACCCAAATCGTGGAAGTTTGAAGTACGTGCTAAAAAAACCGAGTCACGATCGTCGTTTTTCGAAAGTTTTGTGAGGAATGATAAGGCTTGATGATTTATAATATTATTTCTAAGAAACGGAGTGCATAAAACCGTCAACAGAGTTCTTCAAATCGAACCCTACTTCGGAAACCCAAATCGTGGAAGTTTGAAGTACGTGCTAAAAAAACCGAGTCACGATCGTCGTTTTTCGAAAGTTTTGTGAGGAATGATAAGGCTTGATGATTTATAATATTATTTCTAAGAAACGGAGTGCATAAAACCGTCAACAGAGTTCTTCAAATCGAACCCTACTTCGGAAACCCAAATCGTGGAAGTTTGAAGTACGTGCTAAAAAAACCGAGTCACGATCGACGTTTTTTGAAAGTTTTGTGATAAATGATAAGGCTTGATGATTTATAATATTATTTCTAAGAAACGGAGTGCATAAAACCGTCAACAGAGTTCTTCAAATCGAACCCTACTTCGGAAACCCAAATCGTGGAAGTTTGAAGTACGTGCTAAAAAAACCGAGTCACGATCGTCGTTTTTCGAAAGTTTTGTGAGGAATGATAAGGCTTGATGATTTATAATATTATTTCTAAGAAACGGAGTGCATAAAACCGTCAACAGAGTTCTTCAAATCGAACCCTACTTCGGAAACCCAAATCGTGGAAGTTTGAAGTACGTGCTAAAAAAACCGAGTCACGATCGTCGTTTTTCGAAAGTTTTGTGAGGAATGATAAGGCTTGATGATTTATAATATTATTTCTAAGAAACGGAGTGCATAAAACCGTCAACAGAGTTCTTCAAATCGAACCCTACTTCGGAAACCCAAATCGTGGAAGTTTGAAGTACGTGCTAAAAAAACCGAGTCACGATCGTCGTTTTTCGAAAGTTTTGTGAGGAATGATAAGGCTTGATGATTTATAATATTATTTCTAAGAAACGGAGTGCATAAAACCGTCAACAGAGTTCTTCAAATCGAACCCTACTTCGGAAACCCAAATCGTGGAAGTTTGAAGTACGTGCTAAAAAAACCGAGTCACGATCGTCGTTTTTCGAAAGTTTTGTGAGGAATGATAAGGCTTGATGATTTATAATATTATTTCTAAGAAACGGAGTGCATAAAACCGTCAACAGAGTTCTTCAAATCGAACCCTACTTCGGAAACCCAAATCGTGGAAGTTTGAAGTACGTGCTAAAAAAACCGAGTCACGATCGTCGTTTTTCGAAAGTTTTGTGAGGAATGATAAGGCTTGATGATTTATAATATTATTTCTAAGAAACGGAGTGCATAAAACCGTCAACAGAGTTCTTCAAATCGAACCCTACTTCGGAAACCCAAATCGTGGAAGTTTGAAGTACGTGCTAAAAAAACCGAGTCACGATCGTCGTTTTTCGAAAGTTTTGTGAGGAATGATAAGGCTTGATGATTTATAATATTATTTCTAAGAAACGGAGTGCATAAAACCGTCAACAGAGTTCTTCAAATCGAACCCTACTTCGGAAACCCAAATCGTGGAAGTTTGAAGTACGTGCTAAAAAAACCGAGTCACGATCGTCGTTTTTCGAAAGTTTTGTGAGGAATGATAAGGCTTGATGATTTATAATATTATTTCTAAGAAACGGAGTGCATAAAACCGTCAACAGAGTTCTTCAAATCGAACCCTACTTCGGAAACCCAAATCGTGGAAGTTTGAAGTACGTGCTAAAAAAACCGAGTCACGATCGTCGTTTTTCGAAAGTTTTGTGAGGAATGATAAGGCTTGATGATTTATAATATTATTTCTAAGAAACGGAGTGCATAAAACCGTCAACAGAGTTCTTCAAATCGAACCCTACTTCGGAAACCCAAATCGTGGAAGTTTGAAGTACGTGCTAAAAAAACCGAGTCACGATCGTCGTTTTTCGAAAGTTTTGTGAGGAATGATAAGGCTTGATGATTTATAATATTATTTCTAAGAAACGGAGTGCATAAAACCGTCAACAGAGTTCTTCAAATCGAACCCTACTTCGGAAACCCAAATCGTGGAAGTTTGAAGTACGTGCTAAAAAAACCGAGTCACGATCGTCGTTTTTCGAAAGTTTTGTGAGGAATGATAAGGCTTGATGATTTATAATATTATTTCTAAGAAACGGAGTGCATAAAACCGTCAACAGAGTTCTTCAAATCGAACCCTACTTCGGAAACCCAAATCGTGGAAGTTTGAAGTACGTGCTAAAAAAACCGAGTCACGATCGTCGTTTTTCGAAAGTTTTGTGAGGAATGATAAGGCTTGATGATTTATAATATTATTTCTAAGAAACGGAGTGCATAAAACCGTCAACAGAGTTCTTCAAATCGAACCCTACTTCGGAAACCCAAATCGTGGAAGTTTGAAGTACGTGCTAAAAAAACCGAGTCACGATCGTCGTTTTTCGAAAGTTTTGTGAGGAATGATAAGGCTTGATGATTTATAATATTATTTCTAAGAAACGGAGTGCATAAAACCGTCAACAGAGTTCTTCAAATCGAACCCTACTTCGGAAACCCAAATCGTGGAAGTTTGAAGTACGTGCTAAAAAAACCGAGTCACGATCGTCGTTTTTCGAAAGTTTTGTGAGGAATGATAAGGCTTGATGATTTATAATATTATTTCTAAGAAACGGAGTGCATAAAACCGTCAACAGAGTTCTTCAAATCGAACCCTACTTCGGAAACCCAAATCGTGGAAGTTTGAAGTACGTGCTAAAAAAACCGAGTCACGATCGTCGTTTTTCGAAAGTTTTGTGAGGAATGATAAGGCTTGATGATTTATAATATTATTTCTAAGAAACGGAGTGCATAAAACCGTCAACAGAGTTCTTCAAATCGAACCCTACTTCGGAAACCCAAATCGTGGAAGTTTGAAGTACGTGCTAAAAAAACCGAGTCACGATCGTCGTTTTTCGAAAGTTTTGTGAGGAATGATAAGGCTTGATGATTTATAATATTATTTCTAAGAAACGGAGTGCATAAAACCGTCAACAGAGTTCTTCAAATCGAACCCTACTTCGGAAACCCAAATCGTGGAAGTTTGAAGTACGTGCTAAAAAAACCGAGTCACGATCGTCGTTTTTCGAAAGTTTTGTGAGGAATGATAAGGCTTGATGATTTAGAATATTATTTCTAAGAAACGGAGTGCATAAAACCGTCAACAGAGTTCTTCAAATCGAACCCTACTTCGGAAACCCAAATCGTGGAAGTTTGAAGTACGTGCTAAAAAAACCGAGTCACGATCGTCGTTTTTCGAAGGTTTTGTGAGGAATGATAAGGCTTGATGATTTAGAGTATTATTTCTAAGAAACGGAGTGCATAAAACCGTCAACAGAGTTCTTCAAATCGAACCCTAATTCGGAAACCCAAATCGTGGAAATTTTAATTACGTGCTAAAAAAACCGAGTCACGATCGTCGTTTTTCAAAGGTTTTGTGAGGAATGATAAGGATTGATGATTTATCATATTATTTCTAAGAAATGGAGTGCATAAAAACGTCAACAGAGTTCTTCAAATCGAACCCCACTTCGGAAACCCATATCGTGGAAGTTTGAAGTACGTTCTAAAAAAACCGAGTCACGATCGTCGTTTTTCGAAAGTTTTGTAAGGAATGATAAGGCTTGATGATTTATCATATTATTTCTAAGAAACGGAGTGCATAAAAACGTCAACAGAGTTCTTCAAATCGAACCCTACTTCGGAAACCCAAATCTGGGAAATTTGAAGTACGTGCTAAAAAAACCGAGTCACGATCGTCGTTTTTCGAAAGTTTTGTGAGGAATGATAAGGCTTGATGATTTATCATATTATTTCGAAGAAACAGAGTGCATAAAACAGTAAAAAAATGCTTCAAATCGAACCCTACTTCGGAAACCCAAATTTTAGTAATTTGAAGTACGTGCTAAAAAAACCGAGTCACGATCGTCGTTTTTCGAAAGTTTTGTGAGGAATGATAAGGCTTGATGATTTATCATATTATTTCTAAGAAACGGAGTGCATAAAAACGTCAACAGAGTTCTTCAAATCGAACCCTACTTCGGAAACCCAAATTTGGGTAATTTGAAGTACGTGCTAAAAAAACCGAGTCACGATCTTCGTTTTTCGAACGTTTTGTGAGGAATGATAAGGATTGATGATTTATCATATTAATTCTAAGAAACAGAGTGCATAAAAACGTCAACAGAGTTCTTCAAATCGAACCCTACTTCGGAAACCCAAATTTTAGTAATTTGAAGTACGTGCTAAAAAAACCGAGTCACGATCGTCGTGTTTCGAAAGTTTTGTGAGGAATGATAAGGCTTGATGATTTATCATATTACTTCTAAGAAACGGAGTGCATAAAAACATCAACAGAGTTCTTCAAATCGAACCCTACTACAGAAACCCAAATCGTGGAAGTTTGAAGTACGTGCTAAAAAAACCGAGTCACGATCGTCGTTTTTTGAAGGTTTTGTGAGAAATGATAAGGCTTGATGATTTAGAATATTATTTCTAAGAAACGGAGTGCATAAAACCGTCAACAGAGTTCTTCAAATCGAACCCTACTTCGGAAACCCAAATCTGGGAAATTTGAAGTACGTGCTAAAAAAACCGAGTCACGATCGTCGTTTTTCGAAAGTTTTGTGAGGAATGATAAGGCTTGATGACATATCATATTATTTCTAAGAAACGGAGTGCAAAGAACCGTCAACAGAGTAAATCAAATCGAACCCTACTTCGGAACCCTAAATCTCGGAAGTTTTAAGTACGTGCTAAAAAAACCAAGTCACGATCGACGTTTTTCGAAAGTTTTGTGAGGAATGATAAGGCTTGATGATTTATCATATTATTTTTAAGAAACGGAGTGCATAAAAACGTCAACAGAGTTCTTCAAATCGAACCCTACTTCGGAAACCCAAATAAGAAACGGAGTGCATAAAAACGTCAACAGAGTTCTTCAAATCGAACCCTACTTCGGAAACCCAAATTTTAGTAATTTGAAGTACGTGCTAAAAAATTCGAGTCACGATCGTCGTGTTTCGAAAGTTTTGTGAGGAATGATAAGGCTTGATGATTTATCATATTATTTCTAAGAAACGGAGTGCATAAAACCGTCAACAGAGTTCTTCAAATCGAACCCTACTTCGGAAACCCAAATCTGGGAAATTTGAAGTACGTGCTAAAAAAACCGAGTCACGATCGTCGTTTTTCGAAAGTTTTGTGAGGAATGATAAGGCTTGATGACTTATCATATTATTTCTAAGAAACGGAGTGCAAAGAACCGTCAACAGAGTAAATCAAATCGAACCCTACTTCGGAACCCTAAATCTCGGAAGTTTTAAGTACGTGCTGAAAAAACGTAGTCACGATCGACGTTTTTCGAAAGTTTTGTGAGGAATGATAAGGCTTGATGATTTATCATATTATTTCTAAGAAACGGAGTGCATAAAAACGTCAACAGAGTTCTTCAAATCGAACCCAACTTCGGAAACCCAAACCTGGGAAATTTGAAGTACGTGCTAAAAAAACCGAGTCACGATCGTCGTTTTTCGAAAGTTTTGTGAGGAATGATAAGGCTTGATGATTTATCATATTATTTCTAAGAAACGGAGTGCATAAAAACGTCAACAGAGTTCTTCAAATCGAACCCTACTTCGGAAACCCAAATTTTAGTAATTTGAAGTACGTGCTAAAAAAACCGAGTCACGATCGTCGTTTTTCGAAAGTTTTGTGAGGAATGATAAGGCTTGATGACTTATCATATTATTTCTAAGAAACGGAGTGCAATGAACCGTCAACAGAGTAAATCAAATCGAACCCTACTTCGGAACCCTAAATCTCGGAAGTTTTAAGTACGTGCTGAAAAAACGTAGTCACGATCGACGTTTTTCGAAAGTTTTGTGAGGAATGATAAGGCTTGATGATTTATCATATTATTTCTAAGAAACGGAGTGCATAAAAACGTCAACAGAGTTCTTCTAATCGAACCCTACTTCGGAAACCCGAATCGTGCAAGTTTGAAGTACGTTCTAAAAAAACCGAGTCACGATCGTCGTTTTTCGAAAGTTTTGTGAGGAATGATAAGGCTAGATGATTTAT
>NW_019272465.1:0-1576 GCF_002738345.1 Cucurbita maxima | reverse complement strand
CTAAAAAAACCGAGTCACGATCGTCGTTTTTCGAAAGTTTTGTGAGGAATGATAAGGCTAGATGATTTATCATATTATTTCTAAGAAACGGAGTGCAAAGAACTGTCAACAGAGTTCTTCAAATCGAACCCTACTTCGGAACCCTAAATCTCGGAAGTTTTAAGTACGTGCTGAAAAAACTAAGTAACGATCGTCGTTTTTCGAAAGTTTTGTGAGGAATGATAAGGCTTGATGATTTATCATATTATTTCTAAGAAACGGAGTGCATAAAAACGTCAACAGAGTTCTTCAAATCGAACCCTACTTCGGAAACCCAAATCTGGGAAATTTGAAGTACGTGCTAAAAAAACCGAGTCACGATCGTCGTTTTTCGAAAGTTTTGTGAGGAATGATAAGGCTTGATGATTTATCATATTATTTCTAAGAAACGGAGTGCATAAAAACGTCAACAGAGTTCTTCAAATCGAACCCTACTTCGGAAACCCAAATCTGGGAAATTTGAATAACGTGCTAAAAAAACCGTGTCACGATCGTCGTTTTTCGTTGGTTTTGTGAGGAATGATAAGGCTTGATGATTTATCATATTATTTCTAAGAAACGGAGTGCAAAGAACCGTCAACAAAGTTCTTCAAATCGAACCCTACTTCGGAACCCTAAATCTCGGAAGTTTTAAGTACGTGCTGAAAAAACCAAGTCACGATCGTCGTTTTTCGAAAGTTTTGTGAGGAATGATAAGGCTTGATGATTTATCATATTATTTCTAAGAAACGGAGTGCATAAAAACGTCAACAGAGTTCTTCAAATCGAACCCTACTTCGGAAACCCAAATCGTGGAAGTTTGAAGTACGTGCTAAAAAAACCGAGTCACGATCGTCGTTTTTCGAAAGTTTTGTGAGGAATGATCAGGCTAAATGATTTATCATATTATTTCTAAGAAACAGAGTGCATCAAAACGTCAACAGAGTTCTTCAAATCGAACCCTATTTCGGAACCCCAAATCGTGGAATTTTTAATTATGTGCTAAAAAAATCGAGTCACGATCGTCGTTTTTCGAAAGTCCCCAAATCGTGGAATTTTTAATTATGTGCTAAAAAAATCGAGTCACGATCGTCGTTTTTCGAAAGTTTTGTGAGGAATGATAAGGCTTGATGATTTATCATATTATTTCTAAGAAACGGAGTGCATCAAAATGTCAACAGAGTTCTTCAAATCGAACCCTATTTCGGAACCCCAAATCGTGGAATTTTTAATTACGTGCGTCAACAGAGTTCTTCAAATCGAACCCTATTTCGGAACCCCAAATCGTGGAATTTTTAATTACGTGCTAAAAAAATCGAGTCACGATCGTCGTTTTTTGAAAGTTTTGTGAGAAATGATAAGGCTTGATGATTTATCATATTATTTCCAAGAAACGGAGTGCATAAAAACGTCAACAGAGTTCTTCAAATTGAACCCTACTTCGGAACCCCAAATCTGGGAAGTTTTAATTACGTGCTAAAAAAACCGAGTCACGATCGTCGTTTTTCGAAGGTTTTGTGAGGAATGATAAGGCTTGATAATTTATCATATTATTTCT
>NW_019272464.1:0-28690 GCF_002738345.1 Cucurbita maxima | reverse complement strand
TAAATGAAGTCAACATGTTGACTTTCTTCATTTTGATTCAACAATCAATTTGAATTATTAATTTCAAATTAAAGTAATATTAAATGATTAATTAAACTTTTAATTAATATTTAATATTAATTCAAATATAATCCCAATTAATTCCGACACATATTTGATTAAGATATTAAATCTTATTTAAATATCTCAGATTCTCTCTTTTTGTTTAATTGGTAAATAAAACAAAAATGTGGTTAAATATATCGTATATATGTAGCGCATTATCCCTAATTTGAATTCGAACTCACTCGTCACATTGTTCTATGGTTTAGTCCAATATGAGCTAGCAGAGGAATCTAATGGACCAATAGATCATGAGCTCCAACGATCCAAGATTAACCGGTTAAACTCATTAACCTTGTTAACCAACATTCGTTAACTACTAGGACATTCCACTATAGCCTAGTAGCTGCACTCCCCTCACTATAGATATATTTCTGTCCATTTCATATAACCATAATTAGTAAGTCGATCCTTCACAGGATGTTTGTAACTAGAGCTGAGTCAATTTACATTTTTACCCCTATAGTTACTCCTTGTTTCTTATGTCTCACTAGTCCTCTAATGAACAATTGGTTTGTGGCTCAACCAGTAAACTGAATCCCTCTCAGGCCAATGAGAGAGTGGGGCCCCTTGTTCAAGACCAGGAATAAGTACTTAAGAAAACTACCTCTCTTCTATCCCTAAAAGTGGGTAGGAGTGAATTCCATCTTGCACCCCACGTCCCAATCCATTTACCCACTCTTACCCCTGAAATGGGAGGCCTATTGAGTCAGTGAACTGAAGCCACTCTCACCCATGCAAATCTAAGGATAGTTCCGAATAAATAGGAGTTCATGGTTAGCTCAGGATTAAGATCGAGTTACCTAGGTCATCGAATGAAAAGAAAATCAGTCTCAATAGTAAACGACATTATAAAGTGAGTGATTTTCTTCATGGTCCGATCTTATGCAATACTCATTGCATAGGACACCTCCACTCACATGTCTCCACATGTACAATTTTAGTGATCACATTGTTTATATCATATACAAAAGTGGACCGCATCTATAATGTCCCCAGAATAAGGTACTTGGCCTTAATCTTATACTATAGATCATTTTGACTATATACTTGAACTTGATCAACTCTTATGTCTCTACATATAGTTCAAGTAATCATACTATAGCCAGACTATGAGTTTTAGGACATAAAACCCAACATTGTTAACCTTTACTGAATAAACAACCATAATAACTTTATTGAAAATAAAATATATTTTTGTTTACAAACTATGAGTTTTAGGACATAAAACCCAACATTGTTAACCTTCGTGGTCTTCTACGGAAATATTATTTGGAGGTTTATAATTCGAACATGATAGGTTTCTTGACAAATTTGCATGTAGGCTCGTATTTAATTTTCGAGCCTACATGCAAATTTGTCAAGAAACCTATCATGTTCGTTATTTAATTTTCGGGCTTCAACCATCTTCCTTTAACGACAGACCAAATTGAGAAGTTAAGTTTGAGGAACCTTCAACACTTTATTTCATCACGAAACTTGTGGATATTCTAATTTAGAAGGTGCAAAAGCAAGTTTGAAGGAAAATGGTTGACTATGGCTCTCAATGTTGGAAGAAATCAGACAGTAAGAAACCCAAAATCTCAGAGGCTATAACAACTCACAGTTGAAGGCTCGACTTAGCTCGATTCTTACTCTAAACAAAAGCTCCTACTTCAGGCTTTATAGAGAGAGCTTAAATCGACGTTAAAAATTTCTAGATTTTCGTAAATTTTATAAAATTTATACCATACATATTCTCTCTAATTAGTGGGCAACTGATCTCCATTTTAAATTTGGTCGTTGGATTCAATGAGTTGTCTCATCTATAACATACTTAGAAGACCATTTGAATATGTCATGATTCAAAGATTTTATACAAAGTTACAAGGCCATTGGAATATGTCCAGATTTAACCAAGATTTGGGGTGGTAAATGATCAACATACCCCTATAATAATTATAAAATGTTTTCAAGATTCTAAAAGACCTCAATTGTTAAATAAACTTTTTAAGAAACCCATTTAAGGGTAAGTATGCAAGATCACATAAGGAAATTAGAACGTGTTTAAGGTATGAACTCTAATAAATTAGGAAGGTTTGAAATAAGATTGAATGTTATATCTAAGTTATTCCAACATTAATACCCACACGAGATATGAGCCTTGAACCTACTTGAATTTTTTTAGATTATGGCCACAACAACTTGACAGAGTTAAGGTAGACCGAGCCATAGACATATGAGCTACTAAGTCAGGACTTCACACTCCTTAACATTTATTTTAGAGATAAATATCTCTAGTCGTTAAGAGGAAATAATGGGCACACATGACGATATATTGAACGTTAAGAGCTGATCCAGATAGTTATTAAAAAGAAAAAAAAAACATGCATACATGTAGAAACAAGGGTTCCCTCAAGCATATGAACCAACAAGGAAAGGTTAAAAGGTTTTCTCGGAGTTCGACATAGTTGTTTGAGTTAGAGTGATGTTGTTGGGCTCACTAATTTCTCATAGCTTAAGTAATTTTTATGAATTAGATATTTAACAAGGTTTCTAAACTTGTTTTATAAGTGTTCATATCGATTATAGGAGGCTAATCAGAGACAAAAAAGATAACAAGATGAGCCCTTAAGCCAACTTGATACCTCTATATAATGAGCGTTATACCAAACTCTCTGATGAAGAGTCTTTGTTGAACAAAAGTATTTTCCTTAGACATTGAATATTATAGAATATGGTTTGGTGAACCATTTTAAAGGAGGAACAAATGGTAGTTTGTCTAGACTTATTTAGAGATATAAAATTGTAAGTTTCCTAGCTTTGACAAGGTAGAAGGTTTGTTCAAAAGTTTTGAGTTTAACTCATTAAATCTATGTGATCACAACTCGCACTTACAATGAGTTTGTGAGAAGAGATTTCAAAAGTTAAGGAATTTGCTGGCCTTAGTTATAGTATAAGGATGTACTAGATGATATATGAAGGTAAGTAAGATTTAATGATGTTATGAAGAGATGACTAGTTAGAGTATTAAGACAACTCAAAAAGTAAGTATCCTACTTCATATTTACCAAACGAACATGAGATTATTCGCCTCGTCCTTAATGTGAATACCACACTAAATTACTGATACATAGTGAGTGAATCCCAAGTTGGTTAAGTTCTTCAACGTGGTAGGTCACGTAGATAGTTGTTAGAGGATATGGCCAAACCGTTGGTTAGTGAATCTAATGGGTACTCAAAGGTTCAACAACTTAGAGATTATGTCATGGAATTCTTTCCAGGTTTACATAAGATAACAAAAGGACACACTACCATTCGAGTAGTGGTGGGCTGTTGCACTCACAAGCTTACACATGTACTTTGGATAAAGTCTCGACCCTATGGGATATATGCAAAACTTTTTCATGTTTTAAAACTACGTTATTTCTTACTTTCTTGTTTTAAATTAAATGTGTAAGTCTATGGCTTCATTTGAAAATGATTCATTTCAATATCCGCATATGTTAATTAAGGCAGGCATGTATTGACACCTCTACTTAGGGTAAGAAATTAGGGGTGTTAATGTTGGTATCAGAGCCAGACACCGAGTGGTGTACTGGGGAGAACAAATAACAGTGTATGCATTGATTTTCATTTAGTAGTTGACAAATGCATTTTGAGATCTCACATTGGTTGAAGAAGGAAACAAATCATTATTTATAAGGGTGTGAAAACCTCTCCATAGCAAACACATTTTAAAACCTTGAGCAGAAGCCCTAAAAGAAAAGTCCAAATAGGAGAATATTTACTATTGGTGGGCTTGGACCGTTACAAATGGTATTAGAGCCAGACATCGGGCGATGTGCTAGCAAGGATGCCTGGGCTTGAAAGGGGGTGGATTGTGAGATCCCACATAGATTGAAGAAAATAACGAGTACCAGCAAGGATACTGAGTCTCGAAAGAGGATGGATTGTGAGATCCCACAACAGTTGGAGAGGGGAACATTCTTTATAAGGGAGTGAAAATTTCTCTATGCGTTTTAAAAGCGTAAGGTAATCCCGAAAACTCGAAGAAGACAATATCTGCTAGCGATGAGCTTGGGCTATTACAATTTGCAAAGCCACAAGCACGTGTCATCATACAACAACAATTATAACCAAATGATGCTAAGGCCACTTACTTGGTTAGCCTTCGAAGCAACTACAACCATTTGAAGTTAGCTTAATGCTGGCCTCTAAATTTTAATTTTTCCTAAGAAGTCCAACAACCATAAATTAAAATTCTACTATGGAAATTAACTTACCTACTTTTTCATAAAGTAATTTAAACTTACTCATAAGTATATAAACTAACTAAACCTACCTGTGCATTAATAATTTAAACTCGATTCTAAAAATTTAACTAGCCAAAAGGTAGTCATACTAATTTAAGCTTCTGAAAAATTGAAAGAAGAAAGTGTCCGAATGTATCAAACCCAAGCCGGATTAGCCAAAATATTAACCTAGAGCCGTAAAAAAATGTATTTTTTGAATGACTTTAAACAGTTCAAGTGGGCTTATAAAATGAAGTGATGGACCTCCCTTTTACCATGGGACAATACCATTAATTCTCTTAATAATATCTTTTCATGATACGGGGTTACAACACTACGAACTTTAAATATAATGTTTTAAAATGAAGTGATTGGCTAGATTAGGAGCTATTGATCTGCAAGTTGCATAAAACCTTTGGCCCATTAGCTTAGTTTGTTAGAACGTCGCACTAATTAAGTGCGAAGGTAGCACGTTTGCCACTTGGATGGGTTAATTTCATTAATTTTCAATGATATCTTTAATGATACGGGGTTAAAGCACTACAAACTTTAAAAGATAACTACCTAAAGTTTTAAGTTTATTATGCATAAAATTATGTAACCTAAACTCGATTGACTGGTTTAGGAGCTACTACTCTGCAATGAGTATAAAACTTGTGGCCTATTAGATTAGTTGGTTAGAACGTCGTGTTAATAACACGAAGGTTGGATGGGCTAATTTCATGATTACTTGAAATTAGAGAGTTTTAAGTTTTATTATGCATAAAATTATGTAACATAAACTCGATTGGCTAGATTAGGAGCTACTACAGGTTTGACACTTGCATGGTTAATTTCATTCATTCTCAATAATGATATATTTAATGATACTAGATTTAAAAGATAATCACTTAACTTGAATGACTTAAGTTATCGATCTACAATGTTCATAAAACCTATGGCATATTAGCTCAGTTGGTTAGAATGTCGTGCTAATAATGTGAAGGTCGTTGGTTTGACACCTGCATGGGCCGATTTCATTTCTTCTTAATAATATCTTTTCATGATACGGGGTTACAACATTACGAACTTTAAAGATAATAACTTAAAGTTTTAAGTTTATCATGCAAAAAATTATGTAAACTAAACTCGATTAATTAAATTAGGAGCTAATATCGTGAAGGTTGCCGATTCGAACCTGCATGGGCTAATTTCATTTATTTTTAATTATATCTTTTCATGATACGAGTTAAAACACTACGAACTTTAAAAGATAATGATTTTTTTAAGTTTATTATGCATAAAGTTATGTAAACGAAACTCGATTGACTGGATTAGGAGCTAACGATCTATAATGTGCATTACTTATGCCCAATTATCTCAGTTGATTAGATTGTTGTGTTAATAACGTGAAGGTTGTAGGTTCGACAAATTACATAAGCCAAATTTTATTAATTCATAATAATATCTTTTCATGATACGGGGTTACAACACTACGAACTGTAAACCGATAAGACCTGCGAGGTAACCTTTCACATTCACAATTTTTCTTTAGTCGTTCGATATGTTCTAATTTTTCTTTAGTCGTTCGATATGTTCTTCCACGAAGGATGAAATTCGAGGATTTCTGAGGGTCCTTTTAGGAACAAGAAGGAGGTAAATGAACTTATTTTGGCCGTTCGATATGTTCTTCTATGAAGGATGAAATTTGAGGATTTTGTAGGGTCCTTTTAGGAACAAGAAGGAGGTAAATGAACTTATTTTGGCCGTTCGATATGTTCTTCTACGAAGGATGAAATTCGAGGATTTCTGAGAGTCCTTTCGGGAACAAGAAGGAGGTAAATGAACTGACTTTGAAAGCTAGATTTAGTATTGCGACTCTCAGGAGAGAAAAAATTTCGGCAAGCTTCTCAAAGCCCGACACGTCAACGGCTCGGAACTACATGTATAGTGCCTCCTCATCCTTTGATCGCACCTCTTTTAACGCCTTGTTTTGTGCTGTTGTATAATCCGTGGTATCTTTTGGTTCTTCTAACCCTTCTTCGACCACCTCCCATGCATCTTGGGAACCGAAAAAGCTTTCATATGAATGCTCCAATTCTCGTAGTTTGTCTTCATTAGTCGCGGTAGCGGCATTTGACCCGTCACATTCGCCATTGGCTCGATACAAATTTGTTAAACAAAACTAATAAATTTGTGAAATAAGTCTCACACATACTAACGATAGAAGAAGACAAAGAACACTCTGTTTGTCTTAAAAAACCTTCTTGCTTCTCTATTTTTTTTTTTTTTTTTTTTCTCTCTGCTCTACTTTACCATTTTAATTTTAATAACAAATGTATTTACAAGGTCTTCTAAAACTAAATATAGACAACATAAGAATGCCATTGTTTCCTAACCCATAAAAAGTCATTGTTCATATAAAGATTCTTGGCCTTTCATCTTCAACACTCTAAGACTGACTCTTGGATTTAAAACCCACTAAAATTCTCCATGGGGAATCCGATCCCTGCCACTTCCTTGAGATGAATCCCTTACCCTGATCTCCACACAAATAAATAGAGAAATTCATGGAAATGGAGAATGAAATAGATGGTGAGGATGATGATAGGGAATGGACATCTCTACCTGTGGCCCCTGCACATGTCGTGTTTTATGGTTGTATGACATATACTATGTTATGTATATGATATGATATACGATATGTTGCATACAAGTTACGCTATGATATCATATACACTATTCTAGGACTATGAGACATTAAAAAATCATGTATTGTTAATTATTAAAAATATGAAATGAATCAAGTATTTATATCTCATAGGAACACTATGCTAGGAATAGACCGGAGGTATGACTAGCATCCTAGCGCCATGAATATATGTCATGCTTTAATGTTGTGGGACCTCATGCATTTTGTATACCACGTGCATCGAGATACTTCTATATTATGTTTAGTACACCTTATGCCTATGAAACATTAGAAAAACCATGTATTGTTAATCATGGACAATATGACAAGAATCAAGTATGTATGTCTCATAGGAACGTTCTGTCGTGTTTTAATGTTAGAGATCTCATGCATTTTATATGGGAGGTGCATCGGGATACTTCCCCATTATGATTAGTATAGACACGTACCTTACAATATTTATGTTCCATATGATATATGCGGGTCTTTTCCCTTCATGGTATTTGGTAATGTGAGTGTGCACAAGCTCGACGAGGCAGACCCACAAAGTACTCTTATACCAACCGACCTTGTGGTCAATGTGCACATTCATGGGTCGTGTGTGTAGGGAAGTACAACGTATTCAACTCTGCTCGGATAGAAAAGCGAAGCCTAAGCCCATGCCACAATGTATTTATAAAAGGATATGTCCCACTATATTACACATGATTCATATTCCAACCGTAACAGTGAGATTACTTACTGAGTATTTATTAAAGTACTCAAACCACATGCTACTCTTATTTTAAAGTAAAGGTAAGATATCCATTTACGGATGACAACGTTGCGATGTAAGCCAAGGAACCAAAGTTAGGGTAGTTGCATTCATGTTATTTTTAATGATCCTTAGGTTAGATCAGGGCATTGTTTTATTTTTATTTAAACTAATGGTATCTATTTTCCACTATGTTGTTCATAACAATATTGTTTTAATGAGTTCATTATGAACATTTAAGTCCATAGCACCATTTATGAAATGTTGTAAATGAATTCTTTCATGCATAGTAGTAATGTCATGTATGCCGTGACTATATTTTTTAATAGGAAAATAGAGTAGTTGGTTATAAGAACCATTAATAAAATAAAAATCTGTGTCCTCTGACAAGTGTAGATATTTTTTATAGATTATCCAGAATGTTCAATCTCAAAATCATAGTGATTCTGAAGCTCTCAATGCCGGTTTAAGCTTCCCCTATACAGTTGAAAGTTTGGGCAATAGTTTGGAACAAGAATCGAGCTCTTTTCCAGAAGGCAGAACAAGTTATTCATACAATTCAACCTTAGTTTTGAAAGCTTTTTTCCATTCATCTCGTTTATGCCTTTTAGTTTATTGATATCCAAATTTTAAATCAATATTTGTAAATAGATATGAACCATGCAATTCATCATGCATATGGTCTAGCCTAGGAATAAGACATCGATACTTTACAGTGATTTTGTTGATGGCTCAAGAATCCACGCACATGTGTCACGTTCCATCTTTCTTTGCCATCAATAAGACTAATACAGAACATCGAGTCAAACTCTCTAGTATATAGCCCTTCTCAATTGGGAATGACTGCACCCGGAATGAAATCTATTTTATGTTCAATATCTTTAATGAGAGGTAGTCCTTTCGGTACTTCATCTTGGAACACATTCTCAAATTCTTCTAAAAGAGATTCATCACTTTTCTCACTAAGTGTGACAACTTGTCCATTCTTTATGATCATGACTCAATTGTTAGGACAATTACGACTAACAATAGTTCATGATTGTACCAACAATAGTTAAATATGTTTAGGATCTCACATACACAGCTCACTAATATCAAACACAAATGTTCTAGATTTAGATAGAATAAGAAAGAATGTGAATAAAAGTGTTTTTGATTTTGAAATAAAGATATAAATGATCTAAAATCAATGCTAAGGAAAATTTATAATGAACAAATATGATAAGGATTTCTTTTTTGTTTTTTTTTTTCAAGGTCAAAATATGATCTTCAAAAAAGATAATAAGAACAAGGTCAAAAGATAATGAAAAGGATGGAAATGGCCGCAATAAAATAAATGGATAGATTTGAAGAAAATAAGAACAATAGAATAAACGAATAAACAAGAGATCAAATCAATTCTAGAGTAGGCCATGCAACCAAATTGATTAGGCAACCCTAGTCCTCAACTTAAGGATCCAAGTTTAGTTTAACCAAAAATCTTTGAACCAAAGAAATTAACTAATTCGTCCAAGCTTTTGTTTTTGTATTTTTTGTATTTTTGTATTTTTGTATTTTTTTTTTTTTGTACGCTTAGATATTAGCCAACTATTCTCGAGTGAAAAGTCATCTCGTCTTTCAGGAGTCATATATTGCATATTCGTCAACTCACCTATTGCAACTTGAATCAATATTACGAGAAATGGTAAGAGCATAACTAAATTACCTCATTTCTATTATGCTTAGAAGAGTTAAACTGCGTGGCACCAATGGCCGAGAATAGCTTAGATAAGCTAAATAAGGCACAACGGTAATAACTCAATTTTAAAAACTTCAAAGCACAACTATAATAACTCAATTTTCAAGGCTTTAAATCATTTTTCATGACATGACAGGGAAAAAATTTGATAAAAATTGGAACAAGATTCAAAAAAATAAGGACAAAAACTCCTAATACATAGAACTAACGTGACAAAGAAAAAAATTGATAAAAATTGGAATGAGATTTGAAAACTAAGGACAACAACTCGTAACATATAGAACTGACAGCTCGAGACGACCCTCCTCTGTGACCTTAACTAACAACTAGTGATGCCCCAAAAAGGAAAAGTAATATATAGTGCAACTAAATAAGTAACCTACTTGTAGGCGGTAATCGAATCTTTGGTCGAGCGAGTTGCCACGGGTATTTCTCTAGGTTATAGAAGTCCAGGTGTAGATTATATGTAACGACCCTAGTTTTCTATGGACATAGAGTCACTAGAATATGCATGATATAACTTCTTTATGCGAAAATATTTTTTACGTTATATTTTTGTATTGAAGGTACCTCTAAAAATAACTCAACATTATTAGTAGGGAATGATTAAGACTATATTATAATGTTAGGAATCATGAACCTCCCTAATTAAATTTTTCCACATACTAAAATGAAATGATTCATTACCATTGCTAAAAAGAGAGCTTGAACCTCCCCAACCTTATCGTTAATATTCATGCACTCTAACCAACTGAACTCTTCCAACAAATTATGAGTATTAGCCTAGATATTGTCTACTTTGGCTCCTTATGTGTTGTCGTCAACCTCACGATTTTAAAATGCGTCTAATAGTGAGAGATTTCGACATGCTTATAAGAAATGTTTTATTCCCTCCCCAACCGATGTGGAATTCAATCCACCTCATCGTGAGAGGGCATGGGTTCAAATCCCACTTCTGGCAACTTTTATAATAACTACTAGGGTAAGTTTTCTTTTGTTCATTCTTGATTTCTTTCATACTTTTTCTTAATACACATTTCAAAGTCCTAATCACAAGTGTTTAACTTAATAAATTTTACTTGGAGTATGCATACAAAACACACACAAATATTATTCTTTAGAATTTAGAATGATTTTAGAAATCATTATAAACACTAAAAACGATACTGTAATCTTATATTCTAACTCTGTCAAATTGCTAGTTTAATCTCTCCACTTTTGATTTTTTATTGAATAGGGGTTTGAACTTATAAGCTATTTGATACATTGAAATTTTTTAAACAGTATTCCATCTATAAAACTCTAAACTTTCAAATTTATATGTATTTTAAGAGCATTAAATAGGTCAACAACCTATTAGACATTCAAATGGAATATTCATGGATAATTTGTATGCTAATTAAATCAATACAAGTAAATAATATTGTTTCATCGGAATAAGTCACCAAAATTAAAAGTCTAACCCTCTTATCCTCGAGGTCTTCAAGTTATCTAAGTCTTATCTTAAATAATAACCCTATGATCATGCATCCAATAACTTAAAGTTCTAGGCATACTTAAAGTTAAGAGTTTAAAGGCATACTTACTTGGTCTTGGTAGGGAGTCCTCCTAAGCTAGAACATAGAGAAACCTTGGGCTCTGATACCACTCTGTAAGGATCGGGCTGTCGCGATGGTTCTAAAAGACGGAAATATTTTTTGTGAAATAAACAAAAGAATTTAAAAAATTATATTTACAAAATATCAAAATAAAGTTTATACATAAGTATTTAAAACAAAAAAAATAAGGAACAAGCACAAAACATTTTAAAATAAATGGGTTGAGGACAACGAGTAAGGTTTGTCTATGGCACCTGCTTCAGAGTCTGCTCCTGACGTTGACCAACTCTTTATTACCTAAAAAAGTGGAGAATAAAGAATGAGACAAAGACTCTGTAAGTAGCCTACTTGTAGGCTCTTAATCGTATCCTTAATTTTATAGGGTACCACATTCGTTGTTGTTGTCTTATTCTTGTTCTTGTTATTATTCTTGAGTTAGGGGATCTTATCTTGATTATCCTGAGGACCTTGGTCCCTAGATTATGAAACATTTGTTATCCTTTAAAGGCCTTAGTACATAGTTCTTGGTTCTTGGTTCTTGTCCTAAAACCTTGGATCTTGATCCATGTTCTAGACCTTGATCTTTCTCTTGTTCCTGGTACTTTCTTTGTTCTTTTTTTGTTCTTTATTCGTTCTCCAAGACACTCCCCCTAGGATTTACGGCACGAGCTATGCACCTAACAATCCTGTGTCCAAGGTTTCATGCATTCCAAGCGATATAGTCTTAACCTACGTTCATGGCTTCATGAGTTCCAAGCGACGTAGTGTTAAACCTGCATCTAAGGGCTTGCCCTCCGATACCGTTCACTAACCTATGCCCAAGGCTTCATGCATTCCAAGCAACATAGTCTGAAAACCAACATCCAAGACTTCTTAAGTTCCTAGAGATGTAGTCCAATCCTGTCTCAAGGGCTTGCCCTATGATACAGCCTGAACACCTAAGCTCAAGGCTTCATGCGTTCCAAGCAGCGTAGTCTAAGTCATGAGCACGTTGTACCGTGGGAGGTCTTAGGAGTTTTTGATTCTTGGCTAGGGTAACTTACTATCTTCTTGTTCCATCATGGCCCTAGACTACTCCCCATGATAAACCATAAAGGTTACGTGGTCGATGCATACATGAACATGGCATCCTGCAAATCTTTTGGGTACCCATAACATGGTGTAGGGCATCTCTTCTAGGTGAGAGAGATGCGGCCAATCATGATATTCTGCAAAGGAAACATGGTGCAGGGTATCCCACCTAGAAGAAGAAATCTTAGGCCGAAAAAGCATCGCTTGGTGGGAGGTCATAGGTCACTTTGAACATGAGTAGAGATTTTGTGTCTGAGGACCTTGGTCCCTTATCCTTGAGTGGTACCTTACATTCTTCTTACTTGAGAAGTTGTAAAGCCTGTGTGGTATTGTTCTTGGTTCTTAATCTTGTCATTTTCTAAGGTTCGTAATTCCTTGAGGCATAAGTTGTAACTTGCATTTGTAACCATACGAACCCATCTTAGCACGAGTTGTTCTACAAGGTCATAACTTGGTTTAGGTTCCAAACTTGCTCCAATCAACTTGAAACCTCAAACATATTTTCATGTCCTTCATAACAGACCTTATAATAAGTACGAAACCATTTAGAGCACGTATAGACCATGAATTTTTATAAGTCGTCTCAGGGGCATTTTGGTCATTTTACCCATAATTCTTGGTTTTGCTACTTAACGTGTTCCAATGGCTTTCAAATTTTCATAATTCATCCTAGGAGTTCATTTAGTGGGCTATTTTAAAGTTACTTATATCCTGAGCATTTTGATCAGTTTAGGGCCTTAACTCACAGTTCTTTCTGTTTTTCTTTCATATATCCTAAATTCAACTTATTTTAGGTTCATGTGGAAAATCCAATGGATTCCTACAAGTATTTTTTAACAAAACGTCCAACGTCACTACTTACCTCGTCGTTGACATTTGGAATTTCCGTTCTTGAGCTTCTAGTATCCAAATTATTTCAAATTTTCTTCCACAGATTCCATATTTTTTCTAGTTACTAGAACCATAAAGATTTTCGTGAGAACCGGTCAGGAAGGAGGTTAAAATTGAGAAAACTGAGGGAAGGTCAACATATACTATCTTTGACTTTTATTGGTCAAAGTTTGACCTTTGACTTTGGACTTCATCTTCTCCCTTGGTAGCTAGAAAATTCTCGATTTTTTCTTATCGAACCCCATTAGTTTTACCTTTTTAAAGCTATATATAGACATCTAATGGATTCGATCCCTCCACCAAACCTTTAGATGAAGTTTAAAGTAAGAAGTATCGACCAAGTTCACACTTTTTCGTGGTCTGTAGCATAAGTTATAACCTTCCAAAGTTAGTCGGAAAACATGTTTCTCGCCTGAGTATATCTAGAAACCTTTTGTTGGGTAGCCGATTATAAAACTTTTCAGTGCCTGATTCCTTCACGAAACTTGTTGTAAATCCCATATGAAATATGTAGGAGTTGGTAGGAAGGAAAATGATTAACCATAGCCCTCGAATTTGGAAGAAATCCGAGAAAAAAAAACTCATAATCTAACAGCTTCAAACTTGAGTTTTAGGATTTCTCATCACTCGATTCTTGTCTTAAAATTTTGCCTCAACTTCAGATTTTATAAGGGAAGCTTCCATCGAATTGAGAGCTTCAGAATCGACGTGATTTGGAGACTGAATTTTCTAGATAATTCGTTGAAAATATACTCTCCGATCAGCGAGCTACCAACTTTGAGTTTGAATTCTGACTGTTGGATTTGATGATCTTTGAATGTTCTAGATTGTATCCAAATTTGGGGAAAATCCAACCACTGGAATTTGAGATTTGAAGGACTTTATGCAGACAGTCACATGCAGAACTTTTTATTTTCAGTAGGATGGCACTTTCATAATTATCCATATCATCAGGGTAATTTGGTAATTTGCCACTTTCATAATATTTTATTATTATTTTTTTCTGATAAATTCATAATTTTCCTAAAAATTTCTTCATCTCTTGTTGGCCATTTTTGGGTTTTGAGCATCTTGAAATTCCACTAGATAAGGAATTAAATATCCGAAAATTTTCTTTAAAATTGTAAAGTGACCTTTTTCGCTTACGCTTTCATTCCCAATACTTCTCCAAAGGCCTTAGTCCTTATAGTTACTCATTATGGTATAGAAATGACTTGCTTAAGACCCTTTTCCTTGCTTAATCCTCTTAATTTCTTTATTTGATCCTTTCGGTCTTACGTGGGTGGCTTTGCTTCATTTTTCGGTTGTTACACTTTACCTCTACTGACCACCAACAAATAACTAAAAAAGAAATGTAGAAATTTAAAATAAACAGACGACTAGATTCCTTAGGACGACACCCTCTTGTCGTGCGCCGAAAGCGGAACAAATGTACTCACAACACCAAATTTACTCAAGGCATACAATATTGCACACAAAGCTTGATGATTTCAACCGCAGAAAGAATGGCATTATATAGCCTTCTGCTAAACTTAAATATAAACTAACAGACTTTCAAATATTAGCTAAGACCTTGAGAATAGGTCTTGGTCCTAGAGAATAGGGCTTATGACAGTGCTTAACAATCTCCACCTTGTCATAAGATTTCCAAGTTGATAGCGAATTTAGTTGCTACCACATCAACACACTACTCCTTCCTTCCGACGTTGATGAGATCCAAACAATGGCAGAACTTTTCACGAGCGACCACCTTTGTCAACATATCAGCAGGGTTATCAGCAGTTCCAATTTTTAGTAAACGAATATCCCCTTTGCTAATGATTTCTCGAATAAAGTGAAAACGGACATCAATGTGTTTTGTACGAGCATGATGGACTTGATTTTTTGACAAGCAAATAGCGCTCTGGCTATCACAAAATACATCTATATGTCCCTGCAAAATACCCAAGTCATTGATCAAACAATACATCCAAATAGCTTCTTTAAAAGCTTCCGTTACCGCCATATACTCTGCTTCAGTGGTAGACAATGCAACAGTAGACTGCAATGTTGAGCGCCAACACACAGGTCCACCGGCCATAGTAAATAAATAACCCGTGGTAGGTCATCGCTTATCCAAGTCACCAGCATAATCAGAATCCACAAAACCAGCTACACGATTGTCAAGATTAAACATTTCTTGTTTTTGAAACTTAATACCAACATCAATAGTGCCAAGAATGTACCTAAGAATCCATTTTACAGCCTGCCAATGCTCTTTACCAGGATTATGCATATCATGACTCACCATGCTTACTGCGTGTGAAAGATCAGGTCGAGTACACACTATAGCATACATCAACGCACCAACAGCATTTGTATAAGGAATGTTCTCCATATATCTTTTGTCATCGTCAGAACTTGGACACATGGAAGCACTAAGCTTGAAATGAGAAGCAAGTGGAGTACTAACAGGTTTGGTTGAATTATTCAAACTAAATCTTGACAATACCTTGCGTAGATATTGAGACTGAGTCAACCAGACTGTACCTTTTTTTCGATCTCGCTCTATCTCCATTCCAAGTATTTTCTTTGCATTGCCTAAGTCTTTCATTTCAAATGTTTTAGAAAGCTCATCTTTGAGTTTATCAATCTCCACCTGTCTCTTTGAAGCAATTAACATATCATCAACATATAAGAGCAAGTAGATAAACGATCCATCATCGAGACAACGATAATACACACAATGGTCAAATTGACTATGAGTATACATATGCTCTACCATGAAATGATCAAACCTTTTATACCATTGGCGAGGGGATTGCTTCAGCCCATACAAAGATTTCTTCAATCTGCATACTAAATGTTGCTGTCCAACTACTCGGAAACCAACTGGTTGCGTCATATATATTTCTTCTTCCAAATCTCCATGCAAAAAAGCAGTTTTTACATCGAGTTGTGCAACCTCAAGATTAAATTGAGCAACCAAAGCCAACAAAATTCGAATCGAAGAATGTTTTACCACAGGTGAGAAAATTTCATTGTAATCAATACCTTCCTTTTGTGCGTAGCCTTTAGCCACAAGTCGAGCCTTATAACGTATACCAAAAGGGTCTTCCTTTTTTGCAAAAACCCATTTACAACCAATTTCCTTCTTACCTTTTGGAAGTTGTACCAAATCCCAAGTTTGATTTATCTCCAATGATGCTATCTCCTGATTCACAGCCTCTTGCCAGTGTAAGCTATCCGGGCTCTGAATAGCATCTTTGTAACTGTTAGGAACTCCATCAATCAAAGAGAAAGCATATGCTATCGTATCATCAAACCTTGCAGGTTTTCGAATTACCCTTCGTGGTCTATTCTTGGCGATTGACTCAGGTTCCTCCACTCTTTCATTTACAAGGCTTTGCTCCTCAAGACTTTGCTCTTTCTGTTCTAAGACATCAAAGTTATTATTTACCTGGTCAATAGGTTCTTCAGTAGGAGCAACCACATCAGGAGAGAACACCACCTTCTCCACCTGCTTCAATGCCTCGTCATTATTTTCAATTTTCTGCAAAAACATTCCAGACTCATCGAATGTCACATCTCGACTATTAACAATCTTACTTGTTTCTGGACACCATAACCTATAGCCCTTCACACCTTTGCTAAAGCCCATAAACTTGGCTTTTTTTGCTCTAGGATCCAGCTTTGAGTCTGTCACATGATAATAAGCAGGACACCCAAACACATGCAATTTATCATAATCACTAACAGGACTACCTGACCATACCTCAAGCGGAGTTCTCCCACCGTTTCCAGAAACAGGTAAACGATTCACCAAGTGAACTGCATAACTGAGAGCCTCAGCCCAAAATGCCTTACTCAATCCTGCTTGAGACAATATGCATCGAACCTTCTCTATTAATGTCTGGTTCATTCTCTCAGCAACTCCATTTTGTTATGGCTTACCAGGAACAGTGAAGTGTCGAACGATCCCTTCATCTCGGCATACTTTAAGGAATGGATCATAAGTATATTCTCCCCCATTGTCTGATCTCAGCCTTTTGATTTTCCTGTCCGTCTGATTCTCTACCATTTTCTTCCACTCTAGGAAGATTTGGATAACCTCGTTTTTGTGCCTCATGGGATACATCCAAACTCTCTTCGAGTAGTCATCAATAAAGGTGACGAACGACCTCTTTCCTCCCAATGAGACATTCTTTGTGGGACCCCATACATCAGTGTGAACATAATCCAAAATGCCCTTTGTTTGGTGTATAGCTGTACCAAACTTCACATTTTTTTGTTTGCCAAATATACAATGTTCACAGAAATCAATTCTTCCAGTTGTGGCACCCTTAAGGACTCCTTGTTTCACCAGTGTCTGAAGCGCCTTCTCACCAGCATGCCCGAGTCGCATGTGCCATAATTTCGATATGTCTTGTTCTTTCGAACTTGCCACAGCAGCATGCCCAATTATTGTGGTTCCGTTGAGGTAGTATATGCTACCTCTTCTAGTTCCTGTAATTGCCACCAAAGCTCCACGAGCTACTTTCAAATTCCCTCCTTCCAAAATGATGCGATAACCACTCGCATCCAAAACGCCAAGTGAAATAAAATTTTTCTTCAAGTCAGGGACATACCTCACATCTTTGAGTTTTCGTATAGCCCCATCAAACATCTTGATTTGTACTGAGCCGATTCCCATTATCTTACAAGTAATATCATTTCCCATATAGACAACTCCACCATTGAACTCTTTGAAGTCCAAAAACATCTCTTTGTTGGGACACATATGATAGGAGCACCCAGAATCAAGAATCCATTCACTGGTTTGGCTGACTGATAGGGAGATTGTCAAGGCATCATCTGTATCAGTGTCGTCATCTCTAACCACATTGGACTTCGACCCCTTCTCTTTTAAGATTGAACAATCTTTTTTCCAATGGCCTTTCTGTCGACAATATGCACACTCATTTTTATCAAGTTTTCTGCAATTATCAGATCTACCTCTCGACTTTAATCGAGACTCTCCACATTCGTTCTTTTTCCAATTGGAAGTCCTTCCATGAGCAGTGAGAACATTTGAGCTAGAGCTTTGATACGTCTCCTTTTCCTTCTTTCGCATCTCATTGTTTATTAAGGCATTTGAAACATCTTTAAAATCAATATTAGTGATTCCATGTAGTAGGGTCGTTACTAAAAACTCGTAGGATTCCGGCAAAGAGTTTAATAACAACAACGCCTTGTCCTTGTCATCAATCTTAACATCAAGATTGAGCAAATCTGTGATGATTTTGTTAAAATCATCCAAATGCTCAGCCATTGAGATGCCTTCCTTGTAATCAAAACAGAAGAGTTTCTTCTTCAAATAGAGTTTATTTTCCACACTCTTCCTCATATATTTCGCTTCAAGCTTGTCCCATAATTCTTTCGCCATGGTAACCTTCATAAATGGATATTTCTGATCCTTGCCAAGACAGGATCGAATAATTCCACAGGCTTGCCGATTTAATTTCGTCCATTCTGCTTCTGTCATGTCTTCAGGCATTTCCTCTTGGAGAGAGACATCGAGGTCTTGCATGACCAACAAATCGCTAACTTCGCCTCGCCAAACACCAAAATTATTGGTTCCATCAAATTTCTCTACTTCGAGATTGGAACTCCACACTCTCGATCCACGTCGTGATGGTTCTGTCATTTGCAATAATTAATCTGGATGAAACTCAAAACCACAATTCTTGAAAATTGATTTTCAAGAGAATAAACACGATTGTGAGCACGTCTAATGGTCGATGAGGCCCAAGCTTTCACAATACCCCAAAATACAACAACTTGGCTCTGATACCACTTGTTGTGCGCCGAAAGCGGAACAAATGTACTCACAACACCAAATTTACTCAAGGCATACAATATTGCACACAAAGCTTGATGATTTCAACAGCAGAAAGAATGGCATTATATAGCCTTCTGCTAAACCTAAATATAAACTAACAGACTTTCAAATATTAGCTAAGACCTTGAGAATAGGTCTTGGTCCTAGAGAATAGGGCTTATGACAGTGCTTAACACCTCTGTGACCTCATAGTTCTCGAGCAGCACTTTTTACCTTGACTAATAGTCAACAAACAATTAAAAACTAAAGGTAGAAACCCAAAATAAACAGACACGACTGGATGCCTTTGGATGATCCACACTGTTACCACATAGTTCTCGAGCAATGCTTCTATAACACCTGTTTATCAACAGCTCGATTCACATGAGTTACCACTAACATAGATATTTTGCTTAACCTATGCCAAATTGCTAAGTTGTAAGATAATGACTTTTTTAAGTTTATTCTGCATAAAGTTATGTAAAAGAAACTCGATTTTCTTTATTAGGAGATAACGATCTATAATGTGCATAAAATCTATGCCCAATTAGCTCAGTTGTAAGATTGTAGTGTAAAAAACGTGAAGGTCGTAGGTTCGACAATAACATAGGCCAAGTTTTATTAATTCTTAATAATATCTTTTCATGATACGGGGTTACAACAGTACGAACTTTAAACCAATGATACGGCTGTTCACAATTTTCTTTAGATCTGAGTCGTTCGATATGTTCTTCTATGAAGGATGAAATTCGAGGATTTTTTAGAGTCCTTTCAGGAACAAGAAGGAGGTAAATGAACTTATTTTGGCCGTTCGATATGTTCTTTTACGAAAGATGAAATTCGAGGATTTCTTAGGGTCTTTTCACGAACAATAAGGTAAATGAACTCACTTTGAAGGCCAGATTCAGTATTGCGACTCTCACGAGAGAAAAATTTTCGGCAAGCCACGTGTCAACTTGCGGGAGGGAAAGCGTGTACGACAACCTAAGGGACACGTATTGACGATTGGGTGGAATAACGCGTCAGGCGCATTGTCAGGAGAGAAAATCTATGGCCTATTAGCTCAGTTTGATAGAGCGTCGTGCTAATAACGCAAAGCTCGCAGGTTTGACACCTGCATGGGCCAATTTCATTCATTTTTAATTATATCTTTTCATGATAAGAGTTAAAACACTACAACTTTAGAAGATAATGACATTTTTAAGTTTATTATGCATAAAGTTATGTAAACGAAACTCGATTGGCTGGATTAGTTGCTAACAATCTATAATGTGTATAAAATCTATGCCCTATTAGCTCAATTGTAAGATTGTCGTGTTAAAAACGTGAAGGTCGTAGGTTCGAAAATTACATAGGCCAAGTTTTATTAATTCTTAATAATATCTTTTCAAGATACGGGGTTACAATAGTACGAACTTTAAACCAATGATACGGCCGTCAACAATTTTTCTTTAGATCTGAGTTGTTCGATATGTTCTTCAATGAAGGATGAAATTTGCGGATTTCTGAGAGTTCTTTCAGGAACAAGAAGAAGGTAAATGAACTTATTTTGGGCGTTCGATATGTTCTTTTACGAAAAAAGAAATTCGGGGATTTCTCAGAGTCTTTTCAAGAACAAGGAGGTAAATGAACTCACTTTGAAGGCCAGATTCAGTATTGTGACTCTCATGAGAGAAAATTTTTCAGCAAGCCACGTGTCAACTTGTGGGAAGGAAAGCGCGTGAGACCGCCGGCAAGCCACATGTCAACTTGCGGGAGGGAAAGCATGTCAGACAGCCTGAGGGACACGTATTGATGATTGGGTGGACTAACGCGTCAGGCGCATTGTCAGGAGAGAAAATCTATGGCCTATTAGCTCAATTGGTTAGAGCGTCGTACTAATAAAGCGAAGCTCGTAGGTTTGACACTTCCATGTGCCAATTTCATTCATTTTTAACTATATCTTTTTCATGATACGAGTTAAAGCACTACGAACTTTAGAAGGTAATTACTTTTTTAAGTTTATTATGCATAAAGTTATGTAAACGAAACTCGATTGGCTGGATTAGGAGCTAATGATCTATTATATGCATAAAACTTATGCCCTATTAGCTTAGTTGTAAGATTGTCGTGTTAAAAATGTGGAGGTCGTAGGTTCGACAATTACGTAGGCCAAGTTTTATTAATTCTTAATAATATCTTTTTATGATACGGTGTTACAACAGTACGAACTTTAAACCGATGATACGGCCGTTCACAAGTTTTCTTTAGATCTGAGTCGTTCGATATGTTCTTCAATGAAGGATGAAATTCGAGGATTTCTAAGAGTCCTTTCAGGAACAAGAAGGAGGTAAATGAACTTATTTTGGGCGTTCGATATGTTCTGTTACGAAAGATGAAATTCGAGGATTTCTCAGAGTCTTTTCACGAACAAGGAGGTAAACGAACTCATTTTGCAGATAAGATTCAGTATTGCGACTCTCATAAGAGAAATTTTTTTGGCAAGCCACGTGTCAACTTGCGGGAGGGAAAGCGTGTCTAACAGCCTGAGAGACACGTATTGACGATTGGGTGGAATAATGCATCAGGCGCATTGTCAGGAGAGAAAATTTTCCACGTGTGAACTTGTGGGATGGAAAGCGCGTCAGATAGCCAGCAAGTCATGTGTCACTTGCAGGAGGGAAAGCGGCCACATGTCAACTTGCGGGAGGGAAAGTGTGTTACATGTCAACTTGCGGGAGGGAAAGCGGCCACGTGTAAACTTGCGGGAGGGAAAGCGTGTCATGTGTCAACTTGCTGGAGGGAAAGCGTGTCAGACAGGCTGAGGGACACGTATTGATGATTAGGTGGAATAACGCGTCAGGCGCGTTGTAAAGTGACGCGACTCCACTTGATATGCGACACGCGATAGCTCTTCCGACCCATGCCCACGTCTAAAAAAGTTTGACTAGAAGGATGTTCAACTCGATCCGTATGGTGCCACGCTTCAATGTAAAGAATTTCACTTTCCAGCACGCACCTCTTGTTTTGAACCCACGACTTATCAGTAGCTTTCCTCTCTTTCTCCATACTTCTTCAATTCTTTTCACAAGCTTAGAAATTACTTTCCCATTCTCTTCCTTCTCTAGTTTGAGATAGAAAGAACTCTCACTCAGCTCAGCCCTTCCTTCTCTAAGATTTCAATCTCTATTTCTAAAAGCTCTCTTTTCTTTTTCAATCTCTACTTTCTCCTTCAAAATGTGCTCGTTCAGCGATTTCAACGTCTGCAACTAAGACTTCTCCATAGATTTATCCACGGCAGATTTTGGTTGTTGCTCTAAATCTCTATTCTCTTTTTGATGATCCAGAAGTTTCTTTGGCTCGTTTTCCGATCGCGTGTTCAATCCAGATTCCTTCTTCGATTTTCTCATCTCCAATATTGCGATTTTGCAGAATTCGCTGTGTATCCCCCTCATTTCCAACGGTTTCCACCGCCTCACAACTACCGCCATCGTCTTTTTCAACGTCATGTTCTTACGCTTTCAGATCTTCATTTTGAGCCATCAAGAGAAGACCTAAGTCCTTCGTTTGTTGTGTCACCAAGGCTAGGTTGATTGTTTCTTTCACCTTTTTATCGACTCGACAATCTTTAGCAAAATGCCCCTCTACCACAATTGTAACATTTGTCGGAGTTACAATTGTTTGCATAATGCATATTTGTGACATTTGTAGCACTGAATGTTGGAGTAAATTGATCGGCCGCCTCTTCCTCAATTGCGTCCTCTTCCATGCCAATTTGCTTGGCTCGGCTGTCCCTTCTTCTTATATTATCCTTCATGACTACTTCCTTGAGCACCATGACCATTTTTACTAATTTCACGGTCAAAACCTCTACCTTCAAAATTTTGAGAGTAGAGTACCTTTTAATCTTTGATTGATGCCTTGGTTTGAAGTGCTTGATCAAGTGTTTCCTTCTTCTTTTTCTTACGTTGCTCGTGTGTCTCAAGAAAACCGGCTAGCTCGTCGACTGTTAATGTTGCCAGGTCCTTTGACTCTTCTATCGCGCATACAACATTCTCAAAGTTGTTGGTTAATGACCTTAAAATCTTCTCCATAACCCGCGTCTTGGCTAACATTTCTCCATTTCGATTGAGTTGGAATACCACTGTTTGTACATGCGTGATGTAGTCAAATACACTCTCTGACTCCTTCATCTTCATGCTCTCCAACTTGCCACGAAGAGTTTGGAAACGACTTGCTTGACTCGGTCAATTCCTTTGATCACTTTTTCTAAAGTTTCTGACGTTCTTTTGAAGTAGTTGCATTGGCAAGCTTCTAAAAGCCCGACTCGTCAACAGCTCGGAACAACGTGTATAGTGTCGTCTTATCCTTTGATCGCACCTCTTTTAACGTCTTGTTTTGTGTCGCTCTATAACCCGTGGCATCTTTTGGTTCTTCTAACCCTTCTTCGACCACCTCCCATGCATCTTGAGAACCGAGAAAAGCTTTCATATGAATGCTCCAATTCTCGTAGTTTGTCTTCACTAGTCGCGGTAGCGACATTTGACCCACATTCGCCATTGGCTTGATATAATTTTGTTAACGAAAACTCATAAATTTGTGAAATAAGTTCCACACACACTGACTATAAAACGAGACAAAGATAACAAATGTATTTATAAGGTTTTCTAAAACTAAATATAGACATAACAATGTCACTATTCCTAGCCCTTAAAAAGTCATTATTCCTATAAAGATTCTTCGCCTTTCATCTTCAAAACTCTTGGCCTTTTACTCCAAGAACTCTTGAATTTAAAACCCACTAAAATTCTCTATGGGGAATCCGATCCCTGCCACTTCCTTACCATGAATCCCTTACCGTGATCCCCACACAAATAAATAGAGAATTTCATGGAAATTGAGAATGAAATAGATGGTGGGGATGATGACGGGGAATGGACATCGCTACCTGTGGCCCCTGCACATGTCGTGTTTTATGATTGTATGACATATACTATGTTATGTATATGATATGATATACGATATGTTGCATACAAGTTACGCTATGATATCATATACACTATTCTAGGACTATGAGACATTAGAAAATCATGTATTGTTAATTACTAAAAATATGAAATGAATCAAGTATTTATATCTCATAGGAACACTATGCTAGGAATAGATTGGAGGTATGACTAGCACCATGAATATATGTCATGCTTTGATGTTATGGGACCTCATGCATTTTGTATACCACATGCATCGAGATACTTCTATATTATGTTTCGTACACCCTATGCATATAAAACATTAGAAAAACCATGTATTGTTAATCATGAACAATATGACAAGAATCAATTACGTATGTCTCATAGGAACGTTATGTCATGTTTTAATGTTAGGGATCTCATGCATTTTATATGGGAGGTGCATCGAGATACTTCCCCATTATGATTAGTACAAACACATACCTTATAATATTTATGTTCCTTATGATATTATGCTGGTCTTTTCCCTTCATGGTATTTGGTAGTGTGAGTGTGCACAAGCTCGACGAGGAAAACCCATAGAGTACTCTTATACCAACCCACCTGGTGATCAATGTGCACATTCATGAGTTGTGTGTAGGGAAGTACAACATATTCAACTCTTCTTGTTCTAAAAAGCAAAGCCCAAGCCCATGCCACAATGTATTTATAAAAGAATAGGTCCCACTATATTACATGTGATTCATATTCCGACCCTAATAGTGGGATTACTTACTGAGTATTTATTAAAGTACTCAAACCACATGCTACTCTTATTTTAAAGTAAAGGTAAGATACCTATTTACGAACGACAACGTTGCGTTCAAGGCCAAGAAACCAAAGTTAGGGTAGTTGCATTCATGTTATTTTTAGTGATCCTTAGGTTAAATCAGGGCATTGTTTTATTTTTATTTAAACTAATGTTATCTGTTTTCCACTATGTTGTTCATAACAATATTGTTTTAATGAGTTCATTATGAACATTTAAGTCCATAGCATCATTTATGAAATGTTGTAAATGAATTATTTCATGCATAGCAGTAATGTCATGTATGCTGTGACGATATTGTTTAATAGAAAAATAGAGTAGTTGGTAATAAGAACCATGAATAAAAAGGGATAAAATATGTGTCCTCTGACCAGTGTAGATATTTTTTACGGATTATCTAGAAAGTTCAATCTCAATATCACAGTGATTCTGAAGCTCTCAATGTCAGTTTTAGCTTCCCCTGTAAAGTTGAAAGTTTAGGCAATAGTTTGGAACAACAATTGAGCTCCCAATAGTAGGCAATAAGCATTTAGATTTTGGGTCTCCTTCTCTGAGATTTCTTCAAAATTCAAGAGCAATTCTACATCATTTCTCTTCAAACTTGTTCTTACAATGCTGAAAGTGCCAAGAAATCATTCCCCCAATCCAATTCGTCGATACACGAGAAAACGTCAAGCAGGGACGATCCCAATTGCACCTCCAAGGAATGTTTCAATAGATGACAACGAAGAGAAATAACCTCAAGAACAAGCCAAATTCAAGAAAATTTATTTTTGGCTCAAATTAGGGGTAAGTTTCAAAATTCTATCTACAATCCTTTCCCTTCAAATTAAGGATTTCTTTAGCTTCAGAGCAATGAGCATAAAGTTTTCTCTTTCCATGCTTTCCTAAATACTCTATTCAGAGCAATGAGCATAAAGTTTTCTCTTTCCATGCTTTCCTAAATACTCTATCAAAACGCGATTCATTAAGATAAATGTACTAGGAGCATTAGTTAACCCAAAAGGCATAACAAGTCCTTCATACAATCCAACCTTAGTTTTGAATGCTCTTTTTCATTCATCTCGTATATGCCTTCTAATTTAATGATATTCAGATTTCAAATCAATCTTTGTAAATAGATATGAGCCATGCAATTCATCAAGCATATGGTCTAGCCTAGGAATAGGATGTCGATATTTTACAGTGATTTTGTTGATGGCTCAAGAATCCATGAACATGGACTCAAGGCTAAAAATCATTTTTCATGACACGTACTGACAAAGAAAAAATTTGATAAAAATGGAACAAGATTCGAAAAATAAGAACAAAAACTCGTAACACATAGAACTGACGTGACAAAGAAAAAAATGATAAAAATTGGAACGAGATTTGAAAACTAAGGACAACAAGTCATAACGCATGGAACTGATTGCTCGAGACGACCCTCCTCTGTGACCTTAACTAACAATTAGTGATCCCCCAGAAAGGAAAAGTAATATATAGTGCAACTAAATAAGTAACCTACTTGCCACAAATTTTTCTCAAGGTTATAGAAAGTTCAAGTGTAGATTATATGTAACGACCCTAGTTTTTTAGGACCTAGAGTGACTAGAATATGTATGATGTAAATGCTTTATGCGAAAATATTTTTTACATTATGTTTTTGTATCGAAGGTACCCCTAAAAAGAACTCAACATTATTATTAGGGTGGCTAGATTAAGACTATATAACAATGTTCGGAATCACGAACCTCCATAATTATATGACATTGTCCACTTTGGTTGAAGGGTTAAATTTTTCCACATACTAAAATGGAATGATTCATTACCATTGCTAAAAAGAGAGCTTGAACCTCCCCAACTTTAGAGTTAACGTTATACGCTCTAACCAACTGAACTATTCCAACAAACTATGAGTATTAGCCTAGATATTGTCTACTTTGACTCATTATATATCATCATCAACCTCACGGTTTTAAAACACGTCTAATAGTAATAGATTTCCACATGCTTATAAGATATATTTCATCCCTTACCCAACCGATGTGGGATTTTTCAATCCACCACATTGTGTTCCCAGCAACCTCGTTGGCACACCACCTGATGACTAGCTCTAATACAATTTGTTACAAACCAAGCCCACCTCTATTAGATATTGTCTACTTTTGCTAATTACGTATCACCATCAGCCTCACGATTTTATAATATGTCTACTAGGATGAGGTATCCACAACCTTAAAAGAAATGCTTGGTTCCCCTCTCCCATTACTAGCAGATATTGTTTGTTTTTTGCTAGTTACGTATCGTCGTATGTCTAAAAGTTTTAAAACGCGTCTATTAAGAAGAGATTTCCACATTCTTATAAGGAATGTTTCATTCCCCTCTTCAACCGGATGGAGTTAATATAACACATTCGAAAGCAATTTGGATCTTAGACACTCTTAGAACATCAATTATAGTAAATAACTACCATGTTCATAAGTATTTAAACTCAAGGTCTTTGAGTACTAACCTTTTGTTGTTCAAATTTATTTTTCCTTACGAACCACCACTAGTGTCTTCTCCACTATTCTCCAGCCTTAGAATGAAATTGTGAAATCTGATGAGTGACTAAACTTGGGAGGAATTTAGTATATATGAAGAGTGAGTTTGTGAGAGGTTTTTCTCAAGGTTTTTACAAGGAAGAACTTCCATGACTAAACTTGGGAGGAATTTAGTATAGATTTCTCTATTTAAAGAGTCATGTTTGCATGTTCATGCAAATTTGATATCACCAAGTTTTAACACTCAAAATTTCACTCAAATGTTTGGGATTATGTGGCATGCATGCAAGTTTGAGTTAACCAAATTTTGATACTCAAAATTCCACTAAAGTTGGTGGAGTTTATTTTGCAAGCATGCAAGTTTGGTTAAACCAAATTTTGAAACCTCAAAATTTCACTAACTCAAACATGGATTTTTCCATTAAACATTTTGACTTTCTTGATTTTGATTCAACAATTAATTTGAATAATTAATTTCAAATTAAAATAATATCAAATGATAATTAAGCTATTTAACTAGATATTAATTCAAATGTCAATCTCCATCAATTCCGACGCATATTTGATTAAGATATTTAAATATCTCAGATTCTCTCTTTTTGTTTAATTCATAAATAAAACAAAAATGCGGTTAAATATATCGTATATATGTAGCGCATATTTCTTAATTTGAATTCGAACACTTCGAACTCACTCGTCACACTGTTCTATGGTTTAGTCCGATATGAGCTAGCAGAGGGACCTAATGGACCTATAGATCATGGGCTCCAACGATCCAAGATTAACCGGTCAAACTCATTAACCTTATTAGCCAAAATTCGTTAACTACTTGGACACTCCACTATAGCGTAGTAGTTGTACTCCCCTCACTATAGATATATTTTTGTCCATTTGATATAACCATGATTAGTAAGTCGATCCTTCATAGGTTGTTCGTAACTAGAGTTGGGTCAATCTACTATTTTACCCCTCAAGTTACTTCTTGTTTCTTATGTTCCATTGATTCTCTAATGAACAATTGATTTGTGGTCCAACCAGTAAACCGAATCCCTCTCAGGCCAATGAGAGGGTGGGGCCCCTTGTTCAAAACCTGGAGTCAATACTTAAGGGAACTACCTCTCTTCTATCACTAAAAGTGGGTAAGAGGGAATTCCATCTTGCACCCCACGTCCCCAGCTATTCAATCAGTCTTACCCCGTGAGATGGGAGGCCTATTGAGTCGGCGAACTCGAGCCACTCTCACCCATACAAATCAAAAGATAATTTCAAATAAAAAGGAGTTCATGGTTAGCTTAGGATTAAAATCGAGTTACCTAGGTCATCGAATGAAAAGAAAATCAGTCTCAACAGTAAACGACATTATAAAGTGAGAGTGATTTTCTTCATGGTCTGATCTTATACAATACTCATTGCATAGGACTCCCCCACTCACATGTCTCCGCATGTACAATTTAGTGATTACATTGTTTA
>NW_019272463.1:24642-27933 GCF_002738345.1 Cucurbita maxima | reverse complement strand
CGTTTGTTGAAAATTCTATTCTTCTTCATCAAGCCTAATCATTCCCCACAAAAGTTTTGAAAAATGTCGACCGTGACTCGGTTATTTTAGCACGTACCTCAAACGTCCCTGATTTGGTTTTTCGAATTAAGGTTTGATTTGAAGAACTCTTTTAGTGTTTCGATGCACTCCGTTTCTTTTAAATTCTATTCTAAATCATCAAGCCTAATCATTCCCCACAAAAGGTTTGAAACACGATGACCGTGACTCGGTTTTTTTAACACGTACTTCAAACGTCCCTGATTAGGGTTATCGAATTAGGGTTCGAGTTGAAGGACTCTTTTAGTGTTTTGATGCACTCCGTTTGTTCAAAATTTTATTCTACATCATCAAGCCTAATCATTCCCCACAAATGTTTTGAAACACGTCGACCGTGACTCAGTTTTTTAGCACGTACTTCAAACGTCCCAGATTTGGGTTTCCGAAGTAGCGTTCGATTTGAAGCACTCTTTTACTATTTTGATGCACTCCGTTTGTTGAAAATTCTATTCTTCTTCATCAAGCCTAATCATTCCCCACAAAAGTTTTGAAAAATGTCGACCGTGACTCGGTTTTTTTAGCACGTACCTCAAACGTCCCTGATTTGGTTTTTCGAATTAGGGTTTGATTTGAAGAACTCTTTTAGTGTTTTGATGCACTCCGTTTCTTTTAAATTCTATTTTAAATCATCAAGCCTAATCATTCCCCACAAAAGGTTTGAAACACGATGACCGTGACTCGGTTTTTTTAACACGTACTTCAAACGTCCCTGATTAGGGTTATCGAATTAGGGTTCGAGTTGAAGGACTCTTTTAGTGTTTTGATGCACTCCGTTTGTTCAAAATTTTATTCTACATCATCAAGCCTAATCATTCCCCACAAATGTTTTGAAACACGTCGACCGTGACTCAGTTTTTTAGCACGTACTTCAAACGTCCCAGATTTGGGTTTCCGAAGTAGCGTTCGATTTGAAGCACTCTTTTACTATTTTGATGCACTTCGTTTGTTGAAAATTCTATTCTTCTTCATCAAGCCTAATCATTCCCCACAAAAGTTTTGAAAAATGTCGACCGTGACTCGGTTATTTTAGCACGTACCTCAAACGTCCCTGATTTGGTTTTTCGAATTAGGGTTTGATTTGAAGAACTCTTTTAGTGTTTCGATGCACTCCGTTTCTTTTAAATTCTATTCTAAATCATCAAGCCTAATCATTCCCCACAAAAGGTTTGAAACACGATGACCGTGACTCGGTTTTTTTAACACGTACTTCAAACGTCCCTGATTAGGGTTATCGAATTAGGGTTCGAGTTGAAGGACTCTTTTAGTGTTTTGATGCACTCCGTTTGTTCAAAATTTTATTCTACATCATCAAGCCTAATCATTCCCCACAAATGTTTTGAAACACGTCGACCGTGACTCAGTTTTTTAGCACGTACTTCAAACGTCCCAGATTTGGGTTTCCGTAGTAGCGTTCGATTTGAAGCACTCTTTTACTATTTTGATGCACTCCGTTTGTTGAAAATTCTATTCTTCTTCATCAAGCCTAATCATTCCCCACAAAAGTTTTGAAAAATGTCGACCGTGACTCGGTTTTTTTAGCACGTACCTCAAACGTCCCTGATTTGGTTTTTCGAATTAGGGTTTGATTTGAAGAACTTTTTTAGTGTTTGGATGCACTCCGTTTCTTTTAAATTCTATTCTAAATCATCAAGCCTAATCATTCCCCACAAAAGTTTTGAAACACNATTAGGGTTATCGAATTAGGGTTCGAGTTGAAGGACTCTTTTAGTGTTTTGATGCACTCCGTTTGTTCAAAATTTTATTCTACATCATCAAGCCTAATCATTCCCCACAAATGTTTTGAAACACGTCAACCGTGACTCAGTTTTTTAGCACGTACTTCAAACGTCCCAGATTTGGGTTTCCGAAGTAGCGTTCGATTTGAAGCACTCTTTTACTATTTTGATGCACTCCGTTTGTTGAAAATTCTATTCTTCTTCATCAAGCCTAATCATTCCCCACAAAAGTTTTGAAAAATGTCGACCGTGACTCGGTTTTTTTAGCACGTACCTCAAACGTCCCTGATTTGGTTTTTCGAATTAGGGTTTGATTTGAAGAACTCTTTTAGTGTTTTGATGCACTCCGTTTCTTTTAAATTCTATTCTAAATCATCAAGCCTAATCATTCCCAACAAAAGTTTTGAAACACGATGACCGTGACTCGGTTTTTTTAACACGTACTTCAAACGTCCCTGATTAGGGTTATCGAATTAGGGTTCGAGTTGAAGGACTCTTTTAGTGTTTTGATGCACTCCGTTTGTTCAAAATTTTATTCTACATCATCAAGCCTAATCCTTCCCCACAAATGTTTTGAAACACGTCGACCGTGACTCAGTTTTTTAGCACGTACTTCAAACGTCCCAGATTTGGGTTTCCGAAGTAGGTTTCGATTTGAAGCACTCTTTTACTGTTTTGATGCACTCCGTTCGTTGGAAGTTGTATTCTACATCATCAAGCCAAATCATTCCCCACAAATTTTTTGAAAAACGTCTACCGTGACTCGGTTATTTTAGCACGTACCTCAAACGTCCCTGATTTGGTTTTTCGAATTAGGGTTTGATTTGAAGAACTCTTTTAGTGTTTCGATGCACTCCGTTTCTTTTAAATTCTATTCTAAATNCGAAGTAGGTTTCGATTTGAAGCACTCTTTTACTGTTTTGATGCACTCCGTTCGTTGGAAGTTGTATTCTACATCATCAAGCCAAATCATTCCCCACAAATTTTTTGAAAAATGTCGACCGTGACTCAGTTTTTTCAGCACGTACCTCAAACGTCCCTGATTTGGTTTTTCGAATTAGGGTTTGATTTGAAGAACTCTTTTAGTGTTTTGATGCACTCCGTTTCTTTGAAATTCTATTCTAAATCATCAAGCCTAATCATTCCCCACAAAAGTTTTGAAACACGATGACCGTGACTCGGTTTTTTTAACACGTACTTCAAACGTCCCTGATTAGGGTTATCGAATTAGGGTTCGAGTTGAAGGACTCTTTTAGTGTTTTGATGCACTCCGTTTGTTCAAAATTTTATTCTACATCATCAAGCCTAATCATTCCCCTCAAATGTTTTGAAACACGTCGACCGTGACTAAGTTTTTTAGCACGTACTTCAAACGTCCCAGATTTGGGTTTCCGAAGTAGGGTTCGATTTGAAGCACTCTTTTACTATTTTGATGCACTCCGTTTGTTGGAAATTCTATTCTTCTTCATCAAGCCTA
>NW_019272463.1:13880-23507 GCF_002738345.1 Cucurbita maxima | reverse complement strand
GGTTTTCGAAATAGGGTTCGATTTGAAGCACTCTTTTACTGTTTTGATGCACTCTGTTTCTTCAAAATTCTATTCTAAATCATCAAGCCTAATCATTCCCCAAAAATCTTTTTAAAAACGTTGACCGTGACTCGGTTTTTTTAGCACGTACTTCAAACGTCCCAGATTTGGGTTTTCCAATTAGGGTTTGATTTGAAGGACTCTTTTATTGTTTTGATGCACTCCGTTTGTTCGAAATTGTATTCTTCATCATCAATCCTAATCATTCCCCACAAATGTTTTACAAATCGTCGACCGTGACGCGGTTTTTTTACCACGTACTTCAAACGTCCCAGATTTGGGTTTCCGAAGTAGGGTTCGATTTGAAGCACTCTTTTACTATTTTGATGCACTCCGTTTGTTGGAAATTCTATTCTTCTTCATCAAGCCTAATCATTCCCCACAAAAGTTTTGAAAAATGTCGACCGTGACTCGGTTTTTTTAGCACGTACCTCAAACGTCCCTGATTTGGTTTTTCGAATTAGGGTTTGATTTGAAGAACTCTTTTAGTGTTTTGATGCACTCCGTTTCTTTGAAATTCTATTCTAAATCATCAAGCCTAATCATTCCCCACAAAAGTTTTGAAACACGATGACCGTGACTCGGTTTTTTTAACACGTACTTCAAACGTCCCTGATTAGGGTTATCGAATTAAAGTTCGAGTTGAAGGACTCTTTAAGTGTTTTGATGCACTCCGTTTGTTCAAAATTTTATTCTACATCATCAAGCCTAATCATTCCCCTCAAATGTTTTGAAACACGTCGACCGTGACTCAGTTTTTTAGCACGTACTTCAAACGTCCCAGATTTGGGTTTCCGAAGTAGGGTTCGATTTGAAGCACTCTTTTACTATTTTGATGCACTCCGTTTGTTGGAAATTCTATTCTTCTTCATCAAGCCTAATCATTCCCCACAAAAGTTTTGAAAAATGTCGACCGTGACTCGGTTTTTTTAGCACGTACTTCAAACGTCTCTGATTAGGGTTTCGATTAGGGTTCGATTTGAAGCACTCTTTTACTGTTTTGATGCACTCTGTTTCTTCAAAATTCTATTCTAAATCATCAAGCCTAATCATTCCCCACAAAAGTTTTGAAAAACGTCGACCGTGACTCGGTTTTTTTAGCACGTACTTCAAACGTCCCAGATTTGGGTTTCCGAAGTAGCGTTCGATTTGAAGCACTCTTTTACTATTTTGATGCACTCCGTTTGTTGAAAATTCTATTCTTCTTCATCAAGCCTAATCATTCCCCACAAATGTTTTGAAAATCGTCGACCGTGACGCGGTTTTTTTACCACGTACTTCAAACGTCCCAGATTTGGGTTTTCCAATTAGGGTTTGATTTGAAGGACTCTTTTATTGTTTTAATGCACTCCGTTTGTTCGAAATTGTATTCTTCATCATCAATCCTAATCATTCCCCACAAATGTTTTGAAAATCGTCGACCGTGACGCGGTTTTTTTACCACGTACTTCAAACGTCCTAGATTTGGGTTTCCGAAGTAGGTTTCGATTTGAAGCACTCTTTTACTGTTTTGATGCACTCCGTTCGTTGGAAGTTGTATTCTACATCATCAAGCCAAATCATTCCCCACAAATTTTTTGAAAAACGTCGACCGTGACTCGGTTTTTTTAGCACGTACCTCAAACGTCCCTGATTAGGTTTTTCGAATTAGGGTTTGATTTGAAGAACTCTTTTAGTGTTTTGTTGCACTCCGTTTCTTTGAAATTCTATTCTAAATCATCAAGCCTAATCATTCCCTACAAAAGTTTTGAAACACGATGACCGTGACTCGGTTTTTTTAACACGTACTTCAAACGTCCCTGATTAGGGTTATCGAATTAGGGTTCGAGTTGAAGGACTCTTTTAGTGTTTTGATGCACTCCGTTTGTTCAAAATTTTATTCTACATCATCAAGCCTAATCATTCCCCACAAATGTTTTGAAACACGTCGACCGTGACTCAGTTTTTTAGCACGTACTTCAAACGTCCCAGATTTGGGTTTCCGAAGTAGGGTTCGATTTGAAGCACTCTTTTACTATTTTGATGCACTCCGTTTGTTGGAAATTCTATTCTTCTTCATCAAGCCTAATCATTCCCCACAAAAGTTTTGAAAAATGTCGACCGTGACTCGGTTTTTTTAGCACCTACTTTAAACGTCTCTGATAAGGGTTTTCGAAATAGGGTTCGATTTGAAGCACTCTTTTACTGTTTTGATGCACTCTGTTTCTTAAAAATTCTATTCTAAATCATCAAGCCTAATCATTCCCCAAAAATCTTTTTAAAAACGTTGACCGTGACTCGGTTTTTTTAGCACGTACTTCAAACGTCCCAGATTTGGGTTTTCCAATTAGGGTTTGATTTGAAGGACTCTTTTATTGTTTTGATGCACTCCGTTTGTTCGAAATTGTATTCTTTATCATCAATCCTAATCATTCCCCACAAATGTTTTGAAAAACGTCGACTGTGACGCGGTTTTTTTACCACGTACTTCAAACGCCCAGATTTGGGTTTTCGAAGTAGGTTTCGATTTGAAGCACTCTTTTACTGTTTTGATGCACTCCGTTCGTTGGAAGTTGTATTCTACATCATCAAGCCAAATCATTCCCCACAAATTTTTTGAAAAATGTCGACCGTGACTCGGTTTTTTTAGCACGTACCTCAAACGTCCCTGATTTGGTTTTTCGAATTAGGGTTTGATTTGAAGAACTCTTTTACTGTTTTGATGCACTCCGTTTCTTTGAAATTCTATTCTAAATCATCAAGCCTAATCATTCCCCACAAAAGTTTTGAAACACGATGACCGTGACTCGGTTTTTTTAACACGTACTTCAANCGTCCCTGATTTGGTTTTTCGAATTAGGGTTTGATTTGAAGAACTCTTTTAGTGTTTTGATGCACTCCGTTTCTTTTAAATTCTATTCTAAATCATCAAGCGTAATCATTCCCCACAAAAGTTTTGAAACACGATGACCGTGACTCGGTTTTTTTAACACGTACTTCAAACGTCCCTGATTAGGGTTATCGAATTAGGGTTCGAGTTGAAGGACTCTTTTAGTGTTATGATGCACTCCGTTTGTTCGAAATTGTATTCTTCATCATCAATCCTAATCATTCCCCACAAATGTTTTGAAAAACGTCGACCGTGACGCGGTTTTTTTACCACGTACTTCAAACGTCCCNCTCGGTTTTTTTAGCACCTACTTCAAACATCCCAGATTTGTGTTTCCAAAGTAGGGTTCGATTTGATGCACTCTTTTACTATTTTGATGCACTCTGTTTGTTTGAAATTGTATTCTACATCATCAAGTTTGTTTGAAATTGTATTCTACATCATCAAGCCTAATCATTCCCCACAAATGTTTTGAAAAACGTCGACCGTGACTCGGTTTGTTTAGCACGTACTTCAAACGTCTATGATTAGGGTTTTCGAAATAGGGTTCGATTTGAAGCACTCTTTTACTGTTTTGATGCACTCTGTTTCTTCAAAATTCTATTCTAAATCATCAAGCCTAATCATTCCCCACAAATCTTTTTAAAAACGTTGACCGTGACTCGGTTTTTTTAGCACGTACTTCAAACGTCTCTGATTAGGGTTTTCGAAATAGGGTTCGATTTGAAGCACTCTTTTACTGTTTTGATGCACTCCGTTTGTTCAAAATTGTATTCTACATCATCAAGCCTAATCATTCCCCACAAATGTTTTGAAAAACGTCGACCGTGACGCGGTTTTTTTACCACGTACTTCAAACGTCCCTGATTAGGGTTATCGAATTAGGGTTCGAGTTGAAGGACTCTTTTAGTGTTTTGATGCACTCCGTTTGTTCAAAATTTTATTCTACATCATCAAGCCTAATTATTCCCCACAAATGTTTTGAAACACGTCGACCGTGACTCGGTTTTTTTAGCACCTACTTCAAACGTCCCAGATTTGTGTTTCCAAAGTAGGGTTCGATTTGATGTACTCTTTTACTATTTTGATGCACTCTGTTTGTTTGAAATTGTATTCTACATCATCAAGCCTAATCATTCCCCACAAATGTTTTGAAACACGTCGACCGTGACTCGGTTTGTTTAGCACGTACTTCAAACGTCTCTGATTAGGGTTTTCGAAATAGGGTTCGATTTGAAGCACTCTTTTACTGTTTTGGTGCACTCTGTTTCTTCAAAATTCTATTCTAAATCATCAAGCCTAATCATTCCCCACAAATCTTTTTAAAAACGTTGACCGTGACTCGGTTTTTTTAGCACGTACTTCAAACGTCCCAGATTTGGGTTNCTGATTAGGGTTTTCGAAATAGGGTTCGATTTGAAGCACTCTTTTACTGTTTTGATGCACTCCGTTCGTTGGAAGTTGTATTCTACATCATCAAGCCAAATCATTCCCCACAATTTTTTGAAAAACGTCGACCGTGACTCGGTTTTTTTAGCACGTACCTCAAACGACCCTGATTTGGTTTTTCGAATTAGGGTTTGATTTGAAGAACTCTTTTAGTGTTTTGATGCACTCCGTTTCTTTTAAATTCTATTCCAAATCATCAAGCCTAATCATTCCCCACAAAAGTTTTGAAACACGATGACCGTGACTCGGTTTTTTTAACACGTACTTCAAACGTCCCTGATTAGGGTTATCGAATTAGGGTTCGAGTTGAAGGACTCTTTTAGTGTTTTGATGCACTCCGTTTGTTCAAAATTTTATTCTACATCATCAAGCCTAATTATTCCCCACAAATGTTTTGAAACACGTCGACCGTGACTCAGTTTTTTAGCACGTACTTCAAACGTCCCAGATTTGGGTTTCCGAAGTAGGGTTCGATTTGAAGCACTCTTTTACTATTTTGATGCACTCCGTTTGTTGGAAATTCTATTTTTCTTCATCAAGCCTAATCATTCCCCACAAAAGTTTTGAAAAATGTCGACCGTGACTCGGTTTTTTTAGCACGTACTTCAAACGTCTCTGATTAGGGTTTTCGAAATAGGGTTCGATTTGAAGCACTCTTTTACTGTTTTGATGCACTCCGTTCGTTGGAAGTTGTATTCTACATCATCAAGCCAAATCATTCCCCACAAATTTTTTGAAAAACGTCGACCGTGACTCGGTTTTTTTAGCACGTACCTCAAACGACCCTGATTTGGTTTTTCGAATTAGGGTTTGATTTAAAGAACTCTTTTAGTGTTTTGATGCACTCCGTTTCTTTTAAATTCTATTCTAAATCATCAAGCCTAATCATTCCCCACAAAAGTTTTGAAACACGATGACCGTGACTCGGTTTTTTTAACACGTACTNACTTCAAACGTCTCTGATTAGGGTTTTCGAAATAGGGTTCGATTTGAAGCACTCTTTTACTGTTTTGATGCACTCCGTTCGTTGGAAGTTGTATTCTACATCATCAAGCCAAATCATTCCCCACAATGTTTTGAAAAACGTCGACCGTGACTCGGTTTTTTTAGCACGTACCTCAAACGACCCTGATTTGGTTTTTCGAATTAGGGTTTGATTTGAAGAACTCTTTTAGTGTTTTGATGCACTCCGTTTCTTTTAAATTCTATTCTAAATCATCAAGCCTAATCATTCACCACAAAAGTTTTGAAACACGATGACCGTGACTCGGTTTTTTTAACACGTACTTCAAACGTCCCTGATTAGGGTTATCGAATTAGGGTTCGAGTTGAAGGACTCTTTTAGTGTTTTGATGCACTCCGTTTGTTCAAAATTTTATTCTACATCATCAAGCCTAATTATTCCCCACAAATGTTTTGAAACACGTCGACCGTGACTCAGTTTTTTAGCACGTACTTCAAACGTCCCAGATTTGGGTTTCCGAAGTAGGGTTCGATTTGAAGCACTCTTTTACTATTTTGATGCACTCCGTTTGTTGGAAATTCTATTCTTCTTCATCAAGCCTAATCATTCCCCACAAAAGTTTTGAAACACGATGACCGTGACTCGGTTTTTTTAACACGTACTTCAAACGTCCCTGATTAGGGTTATCGAATTAGGGTTCGAGTTGAAGGACTCTTTTAGGGTTTTGATGCACTCCGTTTGTTCAAAATTTTATTCTACATCATCAAGCCTAATTATTCCCCACAAATGTTTTGAAACACGTCGACCGTGACTCAGTTTTTTAGCACGTACTTCAAACGTCCCAGATTTGGGTTTCCGAAGTAGGGTTCGATTTAAAGCACTCTTTTACTATTTTGATGCACTCCGTTTGTTGGAAATTCTATTCTTCTTCATCAAGCCTAATCATTCCCCACAAAAGTTTTGAAACACGATGACCGTGACTCGGTTTTTTTAACACGTACTTCAAACGTCCCTGATTAGGGTTATCGAATTAGGGTTCGAGTTGAAGGACTCTTTTAGGGTTTTGATGCACTCCGTTTGTTCAAAATTTTATTCTACATCATCAAGCCTAATTATTCCCCACAAATGTTTTGAAACACGTCGACCGTGACTCAGTTTTTTAGCACGTACTTCAAACGTCCCAGATTTGGGTTTCCGAAGTAGGGTTCGATTTAAAGCACTCTTTTACTATTTTGATGCACTCCGTTTGTTGGAAATTCTATTCTTCTTCATCAAGCCTAATCATTCCCCACAAAAGTTTTGAAACACGATGACCGTGACTCGGTTTTTTTAACACGTACTTCAAACGTCCCTGATTAGGGTTATCGAATTAGGGTTCGAGTTGAAGGACTCTTTTAGGGTTTTGATGCACTCCGTTTGTTCAAAATTTTATTCTACATCATCAAGCCTAATTATTCCCCACAAATGTTTTGAAACACGTCGACCGTGACTCAGTTTTTTAGCACGTACTTCAAACGTCCCAGATTTGGGTTTCCGAAGTAGGGTTCGATTTAAAGCACTCTTTTACTATTTTGATGCACTCCGTTTGTTGGAAATTCTATTCTTCTTCATCAAGCCTAATCATTCCCCACAAAAGTTTTGAAACACGATGACCGTGACTCGGTTTTTTTAACACGTACTTCAAACGTCCCTGATTAGGGTTATCGAATTAGGGTTCGAGTTGAAGGACTCTTTTAGGGTTTTGATGCACTCCGTTTGTTCAAAATTTTATTCTACATCATCAAGCCTAATTATTCCCCACAAATGTTTTGAAACACGTCGACCGTGACTCAGTTTTTTAGCACGTACTTCAAACGTCCCAGATTTGGGTTTCCGAAGTAGGGTTCGATTTAAAGCACTCTTTTACTATTTTGATGCACTCCGTTTGTTGGAAATTCTATTCTTCTTCATCAAGCCTAATCATTCCCCACAAAAGTTTTGAAACACGATGACCGTGACTCGGTTTTTTTAACACGTACTTCAAACGTCCCTGATTAGGGTTATCGAATTAGGGTTCGAGTTGAAGGACTCTTTTAGGGTTTTGATGCACTCCGTTTGTTCAAAATTTTATTCTACATCATCAAGCCTAATTATTCCCCACAAATGTTTTGAAACACGTCGACCGTGACTCAGTTTTTTAGCACGTACTTCAAACGTCCCAGATTTGGGTTTCCGAAGTAGGGTTCGATTTAAAGCACTCTTTTACTATTTTGATGCACTCCGTTTGTTGGAAATTCTATTCTTCTTCATCAAGCCTAATCATTCCCCACAAAAGTTTTGAAACACGATGACCGTGACTCGGTTTTTTTAACACGTACTTCAAACGTCCCTGATTAGGGTTATCGAATTAGGGTTCGAGTTGAAGGACTCTTTTAGTGTTTTGATGCACTCCGTTTGTTCAAAATTTTATTCTACATCATCAAGCCTAATTATTCCCCACAAATGTTTTGAAACACGTCGACCGTGACTCAGTTTTTTAGCACGTACTTCAAACGTCCCAGATTTGGGTTTCCGAAGTAGGGTTCGATTTAAAGCACTCTTTTACTATTTTGATGCACTCCGTTTGTTGGAAATTCTATTCTTCTTCATCAAGCCTAATCATTCCCCACAAAAGTTTTGAAAAATGTCGACCGTGACTCGGTTTTTTTAGCACGTACTTCAAACGTCCCAGATTTGGGTTTCCGAAGTAGGGTTCGATTTGAAGCACTCTTTTACTATTTTGATGCACTCCGTTTGTTGGAAATTCTATTCTTCTTCATCAAGCCTAATCATTCCCCACAAAAGTTTTGAAAAATGTCGACCGTGACTCGGTTTTTTTAGCACGTACTTCAAACGTCTCTGATTAGGGTTTTCGAAATAGGGTTCGATTTGAAGCACTCTTTTACTGTTTTGATGCACTCTGTTTCTTCAAAATTCTATTCTAAATCATCAAGCCTAATCATTCCCCACAAATCTTTTTAAAAACGTTGACCGTGACTCGGTTTTTTTAGCACGTACTTCAAACGTCCCAGATTTGGGTTTTCCAATTAGGGTTTGATTTGAAGGACTCTTTTATTGTTTTGATGCACTCCGTTTGTTCGAAATTGTATTCTTCATCATCAATCCTAATCATTCCCCACAAATGTTTTGAAAAACGTCGACCGTGACGCGGTTTTTTTACCACGTACTTCAAACGTCCCTGATTAGGGTTATCGAATTAGGGTTCGAATTGAAGGACTCTTTTAGTGTTTTGATGCACTCCGTTTGTTCAAAATTTTATTCTACATCATCAAGCCTAATCATTCCCCACAAATGTTTTGAAACACGTCGACCGTGACTCAGTTTTTTAGCACGTACTTCAAACGTCCCAGATTTGGGTTTCCGAAGTAGGGTTCGATTTGAAGCACTCTTTTACTATTTTGATGCACTCCGTTTGTTGGAAATTCTATTCTTCTTCATCAAGCCTAATCATTCCCCACAAAAGTTTTGAAAAATGTCGACCGTGACTCGGTTTTTTTAGCACGTACTTCAAACGTCTCTGATTAGGGTTTTCGAAATAGGGTTCGATTTGAAGCACTCTTTTACTGTTTTGATGCACTCTGTTTCTTCAAAATTCTATTCTAAATCATCAAGCCTAATCATTCCCCACAAATCTTTTTAAAAACGTTGACCGTGACTCGGTTTTTTTAGCACGTACTTCAAACGTCCCAGATTTGGGTTTTCCAATTAGGGTTTGATTTGAAGGACTCTTTTATTGTTTTGATGCACTCCGTTTGTTCGAAATTGTATTCTTCATCATCAATCCTAATCATTCCTCACAAATGTTTTGAAAAACGTCGACCGTGACGCGGTTTATTTACCACGTACTTCAAACGTCCCTGATTAGGGTTATCGAATTAGGGTTCGAATTGAAGGACTCTTTTAGTGTTTTGATGCACTCCGTCCCTGATTAGGGTTATCGAATTAGGGTTCGAATTGAAGGACTCTTTTAGTGTTTTGATGCACTCCGTTTGTTCAAAATTTTATTCTACATCATCAAGCCTAATTATTCCCCACAAATGTTTTGAAACACGTCGACCGTGACTCGGTTTTTTTAGCATCATCAAGCCTAATTATTCCCAACAAATGTTTTGAAACACGTCGACCGTGACTCGGTTTTTTTAGCACCTACTTCAAACGTCCCAGATTTGTGTTTCCAAAGTAGGGTTCGATTTGATGCACTCTTTTACTATTTTGATGCACTCTGTTTGTTTGAAATTGTATTCTC
>NW_019272463.1:11900-13527 GCF_002738345.1 Cucurbita maxima | reverse complement strand
TATTGTTTTGATGCACTCCGTTTGTTCGAAATTGTATTCTTCATCATCAATCCTAATCATTCCCCACAAATGTTTTGAAAAACGTCGACCGTGACGCGGTTTTTTTACCACGTACTTCAAACATCCCTGATTAGGGTTATCGAATTAGGGTTCGAGTTGAAGGACTCTTTTAGTGTTTTGATGCACTCCGTTTGTTCAAAATTTTATTCTACATCATCAAGCCTAATTATTCCCCACAAATGTTTTGAAAAACGTCGACCGTGACTCGGTTTTTTTAGCACGTACCTCAAACGTCCCTGATTAGTTTTTTCGAATTAGGGTTTGATTTGAAGAACTCTTTTAGTGTTTTGTTGCACTCCGTTTCTTTGAAATTCTATTCTAAATCATCAAGCCTAATCATTCCCTACAAAAGTTTTGAAACACGATGACCGTGACTCGGTTTTTTTAACACGTACTTCAAACGTCCCTGATTAGGGTTATCGAATTAGGGTTCGTGTTGAAGGACCCTTTTAGTGTTTTGATGCACTCCGTTTGTTCGAAATTGTATTCTTCATCATCAATCCTAATCATTCCCCACAAATGTTTTGAAAAACGTCGACCGTGACGCGGTTTTTTTACCACGTACTTCAAACGTCCCAGATTTGGGTTTCCGAAGTAGGGTTCGATTTGAAGCACTCTTTTACTATTTTGATGCACTCCGTTTGTTGGAAATTCTATTCTTCTTCATCAAGCCTAATCATTCCCCACAAAAGTTTTGAAAAATGTCGACCGTGACTCGGTTTTTTTAGCACGTACTTCAAACGTCTCTGATTAGAGTTTTCGAAATAGGGTTCGATTTGAAGCACTCTTTTACTGTTTTGATGCACTCTGTTTCTTCAAAATTCTATTCTAAATCATCAAGCCTAATCATTCCCCACAAATCGTTTTAAAAACGTTGACCGTGACTCGGTTTTTTTAGCACGTACTTCAAACGTCCCAGATTTGGGTTTTCCAATTAGGGTTTGATTTGAAGGACTCTTTTATTGTTTTGATGCACTCCGTTTGTTCGAAATTGTATTCTTCATCATCAGACCTAATCATTCCCCACAAATGTTTTGAAAATCGTCGACCGTGACGCGGTTTTTTTACCACGTACTTCAAACATCCCAGATTTGGGTTTCCGAAGTAGGTTTCGATTTCAAGCACTCTTTTACTGTTTTGATGCACTCCGTTCGTTGGAAGTTGTATTCTACATCATCAAGCCAAATCATTCCTCACAAATTTTTTGAAAAACGTCGATCGTGACTCGGTTTTTTTAGCACGTACCTCAAACGTCCCTGATTTGGTTTTTCGAATTAGGGTTTGATTTGAAGAACTCTTTTAGTGTTTTGATGCACTCCGTTTCTTTTAAATTCTATTCTAAATCATCAAGCCTAATCATTCCCCACAAAAGTTTTGAAACACGATGACCGTGACTCGGTTTTTTTAACACGTACTTCAAACGTCCCTGATTAGGGTTATCGAATTAGGGTTCGAGTTGGAGGACTCTTTTAGTGTTTTGATGCACTCCGTTTGTTCAAAATTTTATTCTACATATTCAAGCCTAATCATTCCCCTCAAATGTTTTGAAACACGTCGACCGTGACTC
>NW_019272463.1:9279-9534 GCF_002738345.1 Cucurbita maxima | reverse complement strand
GACTCGGTTTTTTTAGCACCTACTTCAAACGTCCCAGATTTGTGTTTCCAAAGTATGTTTCGATTTGATGCACTCTTTTACTATTTTGATGCACTCTTTTTGTTTGAAATTGTATTCTACATCATCATGCCTAATCATTCCCCACAAATGTTTTGAAAAACGTCGACCGTGACTCAGTTTGTTTAGCACGTACTTCAAACGTCTCTGATTATGGTTTTCGAAATAGGGTTCGATTTGAAGCACTCTTTTACTGTT
>NW_019272463.1:8862-9169 GCF_002738345.1 Cucurbita maxima | reverse complement strand
ATTTGGGTTTTCCAATTAGGGTTTGATTTGAAGGACTCTTTTATTGTTTTGATGCACTCCGTTTGTTCGAAATTGTATTCTTCATCATCAATCCTAATCATTCCCCACAAATGTTTTGAAAAACGTCCACCGTGATGCGGTTTTTTTACCACGTACTTCAAACGTCCTAGATTTGGGTTTCCGAAGTAGGTTTCGATTTGAAGCACTCTTTTACTGTTTTGATGCACTCTGTTCGTTGGAAGTTGAATTCTACATCATCAAGCCAAATCATTCCCCACAAATTTTTTGAAAAACGTCGACCGTGACT
>NW_019272463.1:4073-6217 GCF_002738345.1 Cucurbita maxima | reverse complement strand
TTTTTGAAAAACGTCGACCGTGACTCGGTTTTTTAGCACGTACTTCAAACGTCCCTAATTAGGGTTTTCGAAATAGAGTTCGATTTGAAGCACTCTTTTACTGTTTTGATGAACTCCGTTTGTTGGAAATTCTATTCTACACCATCAAGCCAAATTATTCCCCACAAAAGTTTTGAAAAACGTCGACCGTGACTCGGTTTTTTTAGCACGTACTTCAAACGTCCCTGATTATTGTTTTCAAAATAGAGTTCGATTTGAAGAACTCTTTTACTGTTTTAATGCACTCCGTTTCTTCGAAATTCTATTATAAATCATCAAGCCTAATCATTCCCCACAAATGTTTTGAAACACGTCGACCGTGACTCAGTTTTTTAGCACGTACTTCAAACGTCCCAGATTTGGGTTTCCGAAGTAGGGTTCGATTTGAAGCACTCTTTTACTATTTTGATGCACTCCGTTTGTTGGAAATTCTATTCTTCTTCATCAAGCCTAATCATTCCCCACAAAAGTTTTGAAAAATGTCGACCATGACTCGATTTTTTTAGCACGTACTTCAAACGTCTCTGATTAGGGTTTTCGAAATAGGGTTCGATTTTGACTCGATTTTTTTAGCACGTACTTCAAACGTCTCTGATTAGGGTTTTCGAAATAGGGTTCGATTTGAAACACTCTTTTACTGTTTTGATGCACTCTGTTTCTTCAAAATTCTATTCTAAATCATCAAGCCTAATCATTCCCCACAAATCTTTTTAAAAACGTTGACCGTGACTCGGTTTTTTTAGCACGTACTTCAAACGTCCCAGATTTGGGTTTCCGAAGTAGGTTTCGATTTGAAGCACTCTTTTACTGTTTTGATGCACTCCGTTTGTTGGAAATTGTATTCTACATCATCAAGCCTAATCATTCCCCACAAATGTTTTGAAAAACGTCGACCGTGACTCGGTTTGTTTAGCACGTACTTCAAACGTCTCTGATTATGGTTTTCGAAATAGGGTTTGATTTGAAGCACTCTTTACTGTTTTGATGCACTCTGTTTCTTCAAAATTCTATTCTAAATAATCAAGCCTAATCATTCCCCANCCCACAAATCTTTTTAAAAACGTTGACCGTGACTCGGTTTTTTTAGCACGTACTTCAAACGTCCCAGATTTGGGTTTTCCAATTAGGGTTTGATTTGAAGGACTCTTTTATTGTTTTGATGCACTTCGTTTGTATGAAATTGTATTCTTCATCATCAATCCTAATCATTCCCCCCAAATGTTTTGAAAAACGTCCACCGTGATGCGGTTTTTTTACCACGTACTTCAAACGTCCCAGATTTGGGTTTCCGAAGTAGGTTTCGATTTGAAGCACTCTTTTACTGTTTTGATGCACTCCGTTCGTTGGAAGTTGTATTCTACATCATCAAGCCAAATCATTCCCCACAAATTTTTTGAAAGACGTCGACCGTGACTCGGTTTTTTAGCACGGACTTCAAACGTCCCTAATTAGGGTTTTCGAAATAGAGTTCGATTTGAAGCACTCTTTTACTGTTTTGATGAACTCCGTTTGTTGGAAATTCTATTCTACACCATCAAGCCAAATTATTCCCCACAAAAGTTTTGAAAAACGTCGACCGTGACTCGGTTTTTTTAGCACGTACTTCAAACGTCTCTGATTAGGGTTTTCGAAATAGGGTTCGCTTTGAAGCACTCTTTTACTGTTTTGATGAACTCCGTTTGTTGGAAATTCTATTCTACACCATCAAGCCAAATTATTCCCCACAAAAGTTTTGAAAAACGTCGACCGTGACTCGGTTTTTTTAGCACGTACTTCAAACGTCTCTGATTAGGGTTTTCGAAATAGGGTTCGATTTGAAGCACTCTTTTACTGTTTTGATGCACTCCGTTTGTTTGAAATTGTATTCTACATCATCAAGCCTAATCATTCCCCACAAATGTTTTGAAAAACGTCGACCGTGACTCGGTTTGTTTAGCACGTACTTCAAACGTCTCTGATTATGGTTTTCGAAATAGGTTTCGATTTGAAGCACTCTTTTACTGTTTTGATGCACTCTGTTTCTTCAAAATTCTATTCTAAATAATCAAGCCTAATCATTCCCCAAAAATCTTTTTAAAAACGTTGACCGTGACTCGGTTTTTTTA
>NW_019272463.1:3764-4037 GCF_002738345.1 Cucurbita maxima | reverse complement strand
TTGATGCACTCCGTTTGTATGAAATTGTATTCTTCATCATCAATCCTAATCATTCCCCCCAAATGTTTTGAAAAACGTCCACCGTGATGCGGTTTTTTTACCACGTACTTCAAACGTCCCAGATTTGAGTTTCCGAAGTAGGTTTTGATTTGAAGCACTCTTTTACTGTTTTGATGCACTCCATTCGTTGGAAGTTGTATTCTACATCATCAAGCCAAATCATTCCCCACAAATTTTTTGAAAAACGTCGACCGTGACTCGGTTTTTTTAGCA
>NW_019272463.1:282-3728 GCF_002738345.1 Cucurbita maxima | reverse complement strand
ACTCTTTTAGTGTTTTGTTGCACTCCGTTTCTTTGAAATTCTATTCTAAATCATCAAGCCTAATCATTCCCTACAAAAGTTTTGAAACACGATGACCATGACTCGGTTTTTTTAACACGTACTTCAAACGTCCCTGATTAAGGTTATCGAATTAGGGTTCGAGTTGAAGGACTCTTTTACTGTTTTGATGCACTCTGTTTCTTCAAAATTCTATTATAAATCATCTCGAGTTGAAGGACTCTTTTACTGTTTTGATGCACTCTGTTTCTTCAAAATTCTATTATAAATCATCAAGCCTAATCATTCCCCACAAAACTCTAAAAACGTCGACCGTGACTCGATTTTTTTAGCGCCTACTTCAAACTAATCATTCCCCACAAAACTCTAAAAACGTCGACCGTGACTCGATTTTTTTAGCGCCTACTTCAAACGTCCCAGATTTGTGTTTCCAAAGTAGGGTTCGATTTGATGCACTCTTTTACTATTTTGATGCACTCTGTTTGTTTGAAATTGTATTCTACATCATCAAGCCTAATCATTCCCCACAAATCTTTTTAAAAACGTTGACCGTGACTCGGTTTTTTAGCACGTACTTCAAACGTCCCAGATTTGGGTTTCCGAAGTAGGGTTCGATTTGAAGCACTCTTTTACTATTTTGATGCACTCCGTTTGTTTGAAATTGTATTCTACATCATCAAGCCTAATCATTCCCCACAAATCTTTTTAAAAACGTTGACCGTGACTCGGTTTTTTAGCACGTACTTCAAACGTCCCAGATTTGGGTTTTCCAATTAGGGTTTGATTTGAAGGACTCTTTTATTGTTTTGATGCACTCCGTTTGTTCGAAATTGTATTCTTCATCATCAATCCTAATCATACCCCACAAATGTTTTGAAAAACGTCGACCGTGACGCAGTTTTTTTACCACGTACTTCAAACGTCCCAGATTTGGGTTTCCGAAGTAGGTTTCGATTTGAAGCACTCTTTTACTGTTTTGATGCACTCCGTTCGTTGGAAGTTGTATTCTACATCATCAAGCCAAATCATTCCCCACAAATTTTTTGAAAAACGTCGACCGTGACTCAGTTTTTTTAGCACGTACCTCAACGTCCCTGATTAGGTTTTTCGAATTAGGGTTTGATTTGAAGAACTCTTTTAGTGTTTTGTTGCACTCCGTTTCTTTGAAATTCTATTCTAAATCATCAAGCCTAATCATTCCCTACAAAAGTTTTGAAACACGATGACCGTGACTCGGTTTTTTTAACACGTACTTCAAACGTCCCTGATTAGGGTTATCGAATTAGGGTTCGAGTTGAAGGACTCTTTTAGTGTTTTGATGCACTCCGTTTGTTCAAAATTTTATTCTACATCATCAAGCCTAATCATTCCCCACAAATGTTTTGAAACACGTCGACCGTGACTCAGTTTTTTAGCACGTACTTCAAACGTCCCAGATTTGGGTTTTCGAAGTAGGGTTCGATTTGAAGCACTCTTTTACTATTTTGATGCACTCCGTTTGTTGGAAATTCTTTTCTTCTTCATCAAGCCTAATCATTCCCCACAAAAGTTTTGAAAAATGTCGACAGTGACTCGGTTTTTTTAGCACGTACTTCAAAGTCTCTGATTAGGGTTTTCGAAATAGGGTTCGATTTGAAGCACTCTTTTACTGTTTTGATGCACTCTGTTTCTTCAAAATTCTATTCTAAATCATCAAGCCTAATCATTCCCCACAAATCTTTTTAAAAACGTTGACCGTGACTCGGTTTTTTTAGCACGTACTTCAAACGTCCCAGATTTGGGTTTTCCAATTAGGGTTTGATTTGAAGGACTCTTTTATTGTTTTGATGCACTCCGTTTGTTCGAAATTGTATTCTTCATCATCAATCCTAATCATTCCCCACAAATGTATTGAAAAACGTCGACCGTGACGCGGTTTTTTTACCACGTACTTCAAACGTCCCAGATTTGGGTTTCCGAAGTAGGTTTCGATTTGAAGCACTCTTTTACTGTTTTGATGCACTCCGTTCGTTGGAAGTTGTATTCTACATCATCAAGCCAAATCATTCCCCACAAATTTTTTGAAAAACGTCGACCGTGACTCGGTTTTTTAGCACGTACTTCAAACGTCCCTAATTAGGGTTTTCGAAATAGAGTTCGATTTGAAGCACTCTTTTACAGTTTTGATGAACTCCGTTTGTTGGAAATTCTATTCTACACCATCAAGCCAAATTATTCCCCACAAAAGTTTTGAAAAACGTCGACCGTGACTCGGTTTTTTTAGCACGTACTTCAAACATCCCTGATTAGGGTTTTCAAAATAGAGTTCGATTTGAAGAACTCTTTTACTGTTTTAATGCACTCCGTTTCTTCGAAATTCTATTATAAATCATCAAGCCTAATCATTCCCCACAAAACTCTAAAAACGTCGACCGTGACTCGGTTTTTTTAGCACCTACTTCAAACATCCCAGATTTGTGTTTCCAAAGTAGGGTTCGATTTGATGCACTCTTTTACTATTTTGATGCACTCTGTTTGTTTGAAATTTTATTCTACATCATCAAGTTTGTTTGAAATTGTATTCTACATCATCAAGCCTAATCATTCCCCACAAATGTTTTGAAAAACGTCGACCGTGACTCGGTTTGTTTAGCACGTACTTCAAACGTCTCTGATTATGGTTTTCGAAATAGGGTTCGATTTGAAGCACTCTTTTACTGTTTTGATGCACTCTGTTTCTTCAAAATTCTATTCTAAATCAAGCCTAATCATTCCCCAAAAATCTTTTTAAAAACGTTGACCGTGACTCGGTTTTTTTAGCACGTACTTCAAACGTCCCAGATTTGGGTTTTCCAATTAGGGTTTGATTTGAAGGACTCTTTTATTGTTTTGATGCACTCCGTTTGTATGAAATTGTATTCTTCATCATCAATCCTAATTATTCCCCCCAAATGTTTTGAAAAACGTCCACCGTGATGCGGTTTTTTTACCACGTACTTCAAACGTCCTAGATTTGGGTTTCCGAAGTAGGTTTCGATTTGAAGCACTCTTTTACTGTTTTGATGCACTCCATTCGTTGGAAGTTGTATTCTACATCATCAAGCCAAATCATTCCCCACAAATTTTTTGAAAAACGTCGACCGTGACTCGGTTTTTTTAGCACGTACCTCAAACATCCCTGATTAGGTTTTTCGAATTAGGGTTTGATTTGAAGAACTCTTTTAGTGTTTTGTTGCACTCCGTTTCTTTGAAATTCTATTCTAAATCATCAATCCTAATCATTCCCCACAAATGTTTTGAAAAACGTCGACCGTGACGCGGTTTTTTTACCACGTACTTCAAACGTCCCTGATTAGGGTTATCGAATTAGGGTTCGAGTTGAAGGACTCTTTTAGTGTTTTGATGCACTCCGTTTGTTCAAAATTTTATTCTACATCATCAAGCCTAAT
>NW_019272463.1:0-127 GCF_002738345.1 Cucurbita maxima | reverse complement strand
ACGTCGACCGTGACTCGGTTTGTTTAGCACGTACTTCAAACGTCTCTGATTATGGTTTTCGAAATAGGGTTCGATTTGAAGCACTCTTTTACTGTTTTGATGCACTCTGTTTCTTCAAAATTCTATT
>NW_019272462.1:0-29078 GCF_002738345.1 Cucurbita maxima | reverse complement strand
TAAAACAGTAAAAGAGTTCTTCAAATCGAACCCTACTTCGGAAACCCAAACAGGGAAGTTTTTAGTACGTGCTAAAAAAGTCAAGTCACGATCGACGTTTTTCGAAATTTTTGTGAGGAATGATAAGACTTGATGATTTATAATATTATTTCTAAGAAACGAAGTGCATAAAACAGTAAAAGAGTTCTTCAAATCGAACCCTTCTTCGGAAACCCAAACAGGGAAGTTTTTAGTACGTGCTAAAAAAGTCGAGTCACGATCGACGTTTTTCGAAAGTTTTGTGAGGAATGATAAGGCTTGATGATTTAGAATATTATTTCTAAGAAACAGAGTGCTTAAAACAGTAAAAGAGTTCTTCAAATTGAACCCTACTTCGGAAACCCAAAGAGCGAAGTTTTTAGTTCGTGCTAAAAATGTGAGTCACGGTCGACGTTTTTTGAAATTTTTCTGATGAATGATAAGGCTTGATGATTTAGAATATTATTTCTAAGAAATGGAGTGCATAAAACAGTGAAAGAGTTCTTCCAATCGAACCCTTCTTCAGAAACCTAAACTGGGAACTTGTTAGTACGTGCTAAATAAACCGAGTCACAGTCGACGTTTTTAAAAATTTTTGGTAGGAATGATAAGGCTTGAAGATTTAGAATATTATTTCTAAGAAACGGAGTGCATAAAACAGCAAAAGAGTTCTTCAAATCGAACCCTTCTTCGGAAACCCAAAATGGGAAGTTTTTAGTACGTGCTAAAGAAACCGAGTCACGGTCGACGTTTTTCGAAATTTTTGTGAGGAATGATAAGGCTTGATGATTTAGAATATTATTTCTAAGAAACGGAGTGCATAAAACAGTAAAAGAGTTCTTCAAATCGAACCCTTCTTCGGAAACCCAAACAGGGAAGCTTTTAGTACGTGCTAAATAAGCGAGTCACGGTCGACGTTTTTCGAAATTTTTGGTAGGAATGATAAGGCTTGATGATTTGGAATATTATTTCTAAGAAAAAGAGTGCATAAAACAATAAAAGAGTTCATCAAATCGAACCCTTCTTCTGAAACCCAAAGAGCGAAGTTTTTAGTTCGTGCTAAAAAAGCGAGTCACGGTCGACGTTTTTCAAAATTTTTGTGAGGAATGATAAGGCTTGATGATTTAGAATATTATTTCTAAGAAACGGAGTGCATAAAACAGTAAAAGTGTTCTTCAAATCAAAACCTTTTTCGGAAACCTAAAGAGCGAAGTTTTTAGTTCGTGCTAAAAAAGCGAGTCACAGTCGACGTTTTTCGAAAGTTTTGTGAGGAATGATAAGGCTTGATGATTTAGAATATTGTTTCTAAGAAACGGAGTGCATAAAACAGTAAAAGAGTTCTTCAAATCGAACCCTTCTTCGGAAACCCAAATAGGGAAGTTTTTAGTACGTGCTAAATAAGCGAGTCACGGTCGACGTTTTTTGAAAGTTTTGTGAGGAATGATAAGGCTTGATGATTTGGAATAATATTTCTAAGAAACGGAGTGCATAAAACAGTAAAAGAGTTCTTCAAATCGAACCCTACTTCGGAAACCCAAACAGAGAAGTTTTTAGTACGTGCTAAAAAAGTCAAGTCACGATCGACGTTTTTCGAAATTTTTGTGAGGAATGATAAGGCTTGATGATTTATAATATTATTTCTAAGAAACGAAGTGCATAAAACAGTAAAAGAGTTCTTCAAATCGAACCCTTCTTCGGAAACCCAAATAGGGAAGTTTTTAGTACGTGCTAAATAAGCGAGTCACGGTCGACGTTTTTTGAAAGTTTTGTGAGGAATGATAAGGCTTGATGATTTGGAATAATATTTCTAAGAAACGGAGTGCATAAAACAGTAAAAGAGTTCTTCAAATCGAACCCTTCTTCAGAATTCCAAAGAGTGAAGTTTTTAGTACATGCTAAAAAAGCGAGTCACGGTCGACGTTTTTCGAAAGTTTTGTGAGGAATGATAAGGCTTGATGATTTGGAATAATATTTCTAAGAAACGGAGTGCATAAAACAGTAAAAGAGTTCTTCAAATCGAACCCTTCTTCAGAATTCCAAAGAGTGAAGTTTTTAGTACATGCTAAAAAAGCGAGTCACGGTCGACGTTTTTCGAAAGTTTTGTGAGGAATGATAAGGCTTGATGATTTAGAATATTATTTCTAAGAAACGGAGTGCATAAAACAGTAAAAGAGTTCTTCAAATCGAACCCTTCTTACGAAATCCAAAGAGTGAAGTTTTTAGTACGTGCTAAAAAAGCGAGTCACGGTCGACGTTTTTCGAAAGTTTTGTGAGGAATGATAAGGCTTGATGATTTAGAATATTATTTCTAAGAAACGGAGTGCANCTTCGGAAACCCAAACAGGGAAGTTTTTAGTACGTGCTAAAAAAGTCGAGTCATGATCGACGTTTTTCGAAAGTTTTGTGAGGAATGATAAGGCTTGATGATTTAGAATATTATTTCTAAGAAACGGAGTGCATAAAACAGTAAAAGAGTTCTTCAAATCGAACCCTTCTTCGGAAACCCAAACAGGGAAGTTTTTAGTACGTGCTAAATAAGCGAGTCACGGTCGACGTTTTTCGAAATTTTTGGTAGGAATGATAAGGCTTGATGATTTGGAATATTATTTCTAAGAAACAGAGTGCATAAAACAATAAAAGAGTTCTTCAAATCGAACCCTTCTTCTGAAACCCAAAGAGCGAAGTTTTTAGTTCGTGCTAAAAAAGCGAGTCACGGTCGACGTTTTTCAAAATTTTTGTGAGGAATGATAAGGCTTGATGATTTAGAATATTATTTCTAAGAAACGGAGTGCATAAAACAGTAAAAGAGTTCTTCATATCAAAACCTTTTTCGGAAACCTAAAGTGCGAAGTTTTTAGTTCGTGCTAAAAAAGCGAGTCACGGTCGACGTTTTTCGAAAGTTTTGTGAGGAATGATAAGGCTTGATGATTTAGAATATTATTTCTAAGAAACGGAGTGCACAAAGCAGTAAAAGAGTTCTTCAAATCGAACCCTTCTTCGGAAACCCAAATAGGGAAGTTTTTAGTACGTGCTAAATAAGCGAGTCACGGTCGACGTTTTTTGAAAGTTTTGTGAGGAATGATAAGGCTTGATGATTTAGAATATTATTTCTAAGAAACGGAGTGCACAAAGCAGTAAAAGAGTTCTTCAAATCGAACCCTTCTTCGGAAACCCAAATAGGGAAGTTTTTAGTACGTGCTAAATAAGCGAGTCACGGTCGACGTTTTTTGAAAGTTTTGTGAGGAATGATAAGGCTTGATGATTTGGAATAATATTTCTAAGAAACGGAGTGCATAAAACAGTAAAAGAGTTCTTCAAATCGAACCTTACTTCGGAAACCCAAACAGGGAAGTTTTTAGTACGTGCTAAAAAAGTCAAGTCACGATCGACGTTTTTCGAAATTTTTGTGAGGAATGATAAGGCTTGATGATTTATAATATTATTTCTAAGAAACNCAAATCGAACCCTACTTCGGAAACCCAAACAGGGAAGTTTTTAGTACGTGCTAAAAAAGTCAAGTCACGATCGACGTTTTTCGAAATTTTTGTGAGGAATGATAAGGCTTGATGATTTATAATATTACTTCTAAGAAACGAAGTGCACAAAACAGTAAAAGAGTTCTTGAAATCGAACCCTTCTTCAGGAACCCAAACAGGGAAGTTTTTAGTACGTGCTAAAAAAGTCGAGTCACGATCGACGTTTTTCGAAAGTTTTGTGAGGAATGATAAGGCTTGATGATTTAGAATATTATTTCTAAGAAACGGAGTGCATAAAACAGTAAAAGAGTTCTTCAAATCGAATTCTTCTTCGGAAACCCAAACAGGGAAGTTTTTAGTACGTGCTAAATAAGCGAGTCACGGTCGACGTTTTTCGAAATTTTTGGTAGGAATGATAAGGCTTGTTGATTTGGAATATTATTTCTAAGAAACAGAGTGCATAAACAATAAAAGAGTTCTTCAAATCGAACCCTTCTTCTGAAACCCAAAGAGCGAAGTTTTTAGTTCGTGCTAAAAAAGCGAGTCACGGTCGACGTTTTTCGAAAGTTTTGAGAGGAATGATAAGGCTTCATGATTTAGAATATTATTTCTAAGAAACGGAGTGCATGAAACAGTAAAAGAGTTCTTCAAATCAAAACCTTTTTCGGAAACCTAAAGAGCGAAGTTTTTAGTTCGTGCTAAAAAAGCGAGTCACGGTCGACGTTTTTCGAAAGTTTTGTGAGGAATGATAAGGCTTGATGATTTAGAATATTATTTCTAAGAAACGGAGTGCATAAAGCAGTAAAAGAGTTCTTCAAATCGAACCCTTCTTCGGAACCCAAATAGGGAAGTTTTTAGTACGTGCTAAATAAGCGAGTCACGGTCGACGTTTTTTGAAAGTTTTGTGAGGAATGATAAGGCTTGATGATTTGGAGTATTATTTCTAAGAAACGGAGTGCATAAAACAGTAAAAGAGTTCTTCAAATCGAACCCTTCTTCGGAACCCAAATAGGGAAGTTTTTAGTACGTGCTAAAAAAGTCAAGTCACGATCGACGTTTTTCGAAAGCTTTGTGAGGAATGATCAGGCTTGATGATTTATAATATTATTTCTAAGAAACGAAGTGCATAAAACAGTAAAAGAGTTCTTTAAATCGAACCCTTCTTCGGAAACCCAAAGAGCGAAGTTTTTAGTACGTGCTAAAAAAGTCAAGTCACGATCGACGTTTTTCGAAAGCTTTGTGAGGAATGATCAGGCTTGATGATTTATAATATTATTTCTAAGAAACGAAGTGCATAAAACAGTAAAAGAGTTCTTTAAATCGAACCCTTCTTCGGAAACCCAAAGAGCGAAGTTTTTAGTACGTGCTAAAAAAGTCAAGTCACGATCGACGTTTTTCGAAAGCTTTGTGAGGAATGATCAGGCTTGATGATTTATAATATTATTTCTAAGAAACGAAGTGCATAAAACAGTAAAAGAGTTCTTTAAATCGAACCCTTCTTCGGAAACCCAAAGAGCGAAGTTTTTAGTACGTGCTAAAAAAGTCAAGTCACGATCGACGTTTTTCGAAAGCTTTGTGAGGAATGATCAGGCTTGATGATTTATAATATTATTTCTAAGAAACGAAGTGCATAAAACAGTAAAAGAGTTCTTTAAATCGAACCCTTCTTCGGAAACCCAAAGAGCGAAGTTTTTAGTACGTGCTAAAAAAGTCAAGTCACGATCGACGTTTTTCGAAAGCTTTGTGAGGAATGATCAGGCTTGATGATTTATAATATTATTTCTAAGAAACGAAGTGCATAAAACAGTAAAAGAGTTCTTTAAATCGAACCCTTCTTCGGAAACCCAAACAGGGAAGTTTTTAGTACGTGCTAAAAAAGTCAAGTCACGATCGACGTTTTTCGAAAGCTTTGTGAGGAATGATCAGGCTTGATGATTTATAATATTATTTCTAAGAAACGAAGTGCATAAAACAGTAAAAGAGTTCTTCAAATCGAACCCTTCTTCGGAAACCCAAACAGGGAAGTTTTTATGACGTGCTAAAAAAGTCGAGTCACGATCGACGTTTTTCGAAAGTTTTGTGTGGAATGATAAGGCTTGATGATTTAGAATATTATTTCTAAGAAACGGAGTGCATAAAACAGTAAAAGAGTTCTTCAAATCGAACCCTTCTTCGGAAACCCAAACAGGGAAGTTTTTAGTACGTGCTAAATAAGCGAGTCACGGTCGACGTTTTTCGAAATTTTTGGTAGGAATGATAGGGCTTAATGATTTGGAATATTATTTCTAAGAAACAGAGTGCATAAAACAATAAAAGAGTTCTTCAAATCGAACCCTTCTTCTGAAACCCAAAGAGCGAAGTTTTTAGTTCGTGCTAAAAAAGCGAGTCACGGTCGACGTTTTTCAAAATTTTTGTGAGGAATGATAAGGCTTGATGATTTAGAATATTATTTCTAAGAAACGGAGTGCATAAAACAGTAAAAGAGTTCTTCAAATCGAACCCTTCTTCGGAAACCCAAAAAGGGAAGTTTTTAGTACGTGCTAAAAAAACCGAGTCACGGTCGACGTTTTTCAAAATTTTTGTAAGGAATGATAAGGCTTGATGATTTAGAATATTATTTCTAAGAAACGGAGTGCATAAAACAGTAAAAGAGTTCTTCAAATCGAACCCTTCTTCGGAAACCCAAACAGGGAAGTTTTTAGTACGTGCTAAAAAAGTCAAGTCACGATCGACGTTTTTCGAAATTTTTGTGAGGAATGATAAGGCTTGATGATTTATAATATTATTTCTAAGAAACGAAGTGCATAATTTAGTAAAAGAGTTCTTCAAATCGAACCCTTCTTCGGAAACCCAAACAGGGAAGTTTTTAGTACGTGCTAAAAAAGTCGAGTCACGATCGACGTTTTTCGAAAGTTTTGTGAGGAATGATAAGGCTTGATGATTTAGAATATTATTTCTAAGAAACGGAGTGCATAAAACAGTAAAAGAGTTCTTCAAATCGAACCCTTCTTCGGAAACCCAAACAGGGAAGTTTGTAGAACGTGCTAAACAAACCGAGTCACGATCTACTTTTTTCGAAATTTTTGTGAGGAATGATAAGGCTTGATGATTTATAATATTATTTCTAAAAAACGGAGTGCATAAAACAGTAAAAGAGTTCTTCAAATCGAACCCTTCTTCGGAAACCCAAACAGGGAAGTTTTTAGTACGTGCTAAAAAAGTCGAGTCACGATCGACGTTTTTCGAAAGTTTTGTGAGGAATGATAAGGCTTGATGATTTAGAATATTATTTCTAAGAAACAGAGTTCTTAAAACAGTAAAAGAGTTCTTCAAATCGAACCCTTCTTCGGAAACCCAAAGAGCGAAGTTTTTAGTTCGTGCTAAAAAAGCGAGTCACGGTCGACGTTTTTCGAAATTTTTCTGATGAATGATAAGGCTTGATGATTTAGAATATTTTTTCTAAGAAACGGAGTGCATAAAAAAGTAAAAGAGTTCTTCAAATCGAAACCTTTTTCGGAAACCTAAATAGGGAACTTGTTAGTACGTGCTAAAAAAACCGAGTCACAGTTGACGTTTTTCGAAATTTTTGGTAGGAATGATAAGGCTTGATGATTTAGAATATTATTTCTAGGAAACGGAGTGCATAAAACAGTAAAAGAGTTCTTCAAATCGAACCCTCTTCAGAAGCTAAACAGGGAAGTTTTTAGTACGTCCTAAAAAAACCGAGTCAGAGTCGACGTTTTTCGAAATTTTTGTTAGGAATGAAAAGGCTTGATGATTTAGAATATTATTTCTAAGAAACGGAGTGCATAAAACAATGAAAGAGTTCTTCAAATCGAACCCTTCTTCGGAAATCTAAACTGGGAACTTGTTAGTACGTGCTAAAAAAACCGAGTCACAGTCGACGTTTTTCAAAAATTTTTGTAGGAATGATAAGGCTTGATGATTTAAAATATTATTTCTAAGAAACGGAGTGCATAAAACAGTAAAAGAGTTCTTCAAATCGAAACCTTCTTCGGAAACCCAAACAGGAAAGTTTTTAGTACGTGCTAAAAAAACCGAGTCACGGTCGACGTTTTTTGAAAGTTTTGTGAGGAATGATAAGGCTTGATGATTTAGAATATTATTTCTAAGAAACGGAGTGCATAAAACAGTAAAAGAGTTCTTCAAATCGAACCCTTCTTCGGAAATCCAAAGAGTGAAGTTTTTAGTACGTGCTAAAAAAAGCGAGTCACGGTCGACGTTTTTCGAAAGTTTTGTGAGGAATGATAAGGCTTGATGATTTAGAATATTATTTCTAAGAAACGGAGTGCATAAAACAGTAAAAGAGTTCTTCAAATCGAACCCTTCTTCGGAAATCCAAAGAGTGAAGTTTTTAGTACGTGCTAAAAAAAGCGAGTCACGGTCGACGTTTTTCGAAAGTTTTGTGAGGAATGATAAGGCTTGATGATTTAGAATATTATTTCTAAGAAACGGAGTGCATAAAACAGTAAAAGAGTTCTTCAAATCGAACCCTTCTACGGAAACCCAAACAGGGAAGTTTTTAGTACGTGCTAAAAATACCGAGTCACAGTTGACGTTTTTTGAAATTTTTGCTAGGAATGATAAGGCTTGATGATTTAGAATATTATTTCTAAGAAACGGAGTGCATAAAACAGTAAAAGAGTTCTTCAAATCGAACCCTACTTCGGAAACCCAAACAGGGAAGTTTTTAGTACGTGCTAAAAAAGTCAAGTCACGATCGACGTTTTTCGAAAGTTTTGGTAGGAATGATAAGGCTTGATGATTTAGAATATTATTTCTAAGAAATGGAGTGCATAAAACAGTAAAAGAGTTCTTCAAATCGAACCCTTCTTCTGAAACCCAAACAGGGAGGTTATTAGTACGTGCTAAAAATACCGAGTCACAGTTGACGTTTTTTGAAATTTTTGCTAGGAATGATAAGGCTTGTTGATTTAGAATATTATTTCTAGGCAACGGAGTGCATAAAACAGTAAAAGAATTCTTCAAATCGAAACCTTCTTCAGAAGCTAAACAAGGAAGTTTTTAGTACGTGCTAAAAAAACCGAGTCACAGTTGACGTTTTTCGCAATTTTTGGTAGGAATGATAAGGCTTGATGATTTAGAATATTATTTCTAGGAAACGGAGTGCATAAAACAGTAAAAGAGTTCTTCAAATCGAACCCTTCTTCGGAAACCCAAACAGGGAAGTTTTTAGTACGTGCTAAAAATACCGAGTCACAGTTGACGTTTTTTGAAATTTTTGCTAGGAATGATAAGGCTTGATGATTTAGAATATTATTTCTAGGAAACAGAGTGCATAAAACAGTAAAAGAGTTCTTCAAATCGAACCCTTCTTCAGAAGCTAAATAGGGACGTTTTTAGTACGTGCTAAAAAAACCGAGTAACAGTTGACGTTTTTCGAAATTTTTGTTAGGAATGATAAGGCTTGATGATTTAGAATATTATTTCTAAGAAACGAAGTGCATAAAACAGTAAAAGAGTTCTTCAAATCGAACCCTTCTTCGGAAATCCAAAGAGTGAAGTTTTTAGTACGTGCTAAAAAAGCGAGTCACGGTCGACGTTTTTCGAAAGTTTTGTGAGGAATGATAAGGCTTGATGATTTAGAATATTATTTCTAAGAAACGGAGTGCATAAAACAATAGAAGAGTTCTTGAAATCGAACCCTTCTTCGGAAACCCAAACAGGGAAGTTTTTAGTACGTGCTAAATAAGCGAGTCACGGTCGACGTTTTTCGAAATTTTTGGTAGGAATGATAAGGCTTGATGATTTGGAATATTATTTCTAGGAAACGGAGTGCCTAAAACAGTAAAAGAGTTCTTTAAATCGAACCCTTCTTCGGAAACCCAAACAGGGAAGTTTTTAGTACGTGCTAAAAAAGTCGAGTCACGATCGACGTTTTTCGAAAGTTTTGTGAGGAATGATAAGGCTTGATGATTTAGAATATTATTTCTAAGAAACGGAGTGCATAAAACAGTAAAAGAGTTCTTCAAATCGAACCCTTCTTCGGAAACCCAAACAGGGAAGTTTTTAGTACGTGCTAAATAAGCGATTCACGGTCGACGTTTTTCGAAATTTTTGGTAGGAATGATAAGGCTTGATGATTAGGAATATTATTTCTAAGAAAAGGAGTGCATAAAACAGTAAAAGAGTTGTTCAAATCGAACCCTTCTTCGAAAACCCAAACAGGGAAGTTTTTAGTATGTACTAAAAAAGTCGAGTCACGATCGACGTTTTTCGAAAGTTTTGTGAGGAATGATAAGGCTTGATGATTTAGAATATTATTTCTAAGAAACTAAGTGCATAAAACAGTAATAGAGTTCTTCAAATCGAACCTTACTTCGGAAACCCAAATCAGGGAAGTTTGAAATACGTGCTAAAAAAACCGAGTCACGATCGACATTTTTCAAAATATTTCTTAGGAATGATAAGGCTGGATGATTTAGAATATTATTTCTAAGAAACAGAGAGCATAAAACAGTAAAAGAGATCTTCATATCGAACCCTTCTTCAGAAGCTAAACAGGGAAGTTTTTAGTACGTGCTAAAAAAACCGAGTAACAGTTGACGTTTTTCGAAATTTTTGTTAGGAATGATAAGGCTTGATGATTTAGAATATTATTTCTAAGAAACGAAGTGCATAAAACAGTAAAAGAGTTTTTCAAATCGAACCCTTCTTCGGAAATCCAAAGAGTGAAGTTTTTAGTACGTGCTAAAAAAGCGAGTCACGGTCGACGTTTTTCGAAAGTTTTGTGAGGAATGATAAGGCTTGATGATTTAGAATATTATTTCTAAGAAACGGAGTGCATAAAACAGTAAAAGAGTTCTTCAAACCGAACCCTTCTTCGGAAACCCAAACAGGGAAGTTTTTAGTACGTGCTAAAAAAGCGAGTCACGGTCGACGTTTTTCGAAAGTTTTGTGAGGAATGATAAGGCTTGATGATTTAGAATATTATTTCTAAGAAACGGAGTGCATAAAACAGTAAAAGAGTTCTTCAAACCGAACCCTTCTTCGGAAACCCAAACAGGGAAGTTTTTAGTACGTGCTAAATAAGCGAGTCACGGTCGACGTTTTTCGAAATTTTTGGTAGGAATGATAAGGCTTGATGATTTGGAATATTATTTCTAAGAAACGGAGTGCATAAAACAGTAAAACAGTTCTTTAAATCGAACCCTTCTTCGAAAACCCAAACAGGGAAGTTTTTAGTACGTGCTAAAAAAGTCGAGTCACGATCGACGTTTTTCCAAAGTTTTGTGAGGAATGATAAGGCTTGATGATTTAGAATATAAATTCTAAGAAATGGAGTGCATAAGATAGTAATTTTTTTCTTCAAATCGAACCCTACGTCGGAAACCCAAATCTGGGAAGTTTGAAGTACGTACTAAAAAAACCGAGTCACGATCGACATTTTTCTAAATTTTTCTTAGGAATGATAAGGCTGGATGATTTAGAATATTATTTCTAAGAAACAGAGAGCATAAAACAGTAAAAGAGATCTTCATATCGAACCCTTCTTCAGAAACCCAAAAAGGGAAATTTTTAGTACGTGCTAAAAAAGCCGAGTCACGGTCAACGTTTTTCGAAATTTTTCTGATGAATGATAAGGCTTGATGATTTAGAATATTATTTCTAAGAAACAGAGTGCATAAAACAATAAAAGAGTAATGATAAGGCTTGATGATTTAGAATATTATTTCTAAGAAACAGAGTGCATAAAACAATAAAAGAGTTCTTCAAATCGAACCCTTCTTCTGAAACCCAAAGAGCGAAGTTTTTAGTTCGTGCTAAAATAGCGAGTCACGGTCGACGTTTTTCGAAATTTTTGTGAGGAATGATAAGGCTTCATGATTTAGAATATTATTTCTAAGAAACGGAGTGCATAAAACAGTAAAAGAGTTCTTCAAATCGAACCCTTCTTCGGAAAACCAAACAGGGAAGTTTTTAGTACGTGCTAAAAATACCGAGTCACAGTTGACGTTTTTTGAAATTTTTGCTAGGAATGATAAGGCTTGATGATTTAGAATATTATTTCTAAGAAACGGAGTGCATAAAACAGTAAAAGAGTTCTTCAAATCGAACCCTACTTCGGAAACCCAAACAGGGAAGTTTTTAGTACGTGCTAAAAAAGTCAAGTCACGATCGACGTTTTTCGAAAGTTTTGGTAGGAATGATAAGGCTTGATGATTTAGAATATTATTTCTAAGAAACGGAGTGCATAAAACAGTAAAAGAGTTCTTCAAATCGAACCCTTCTTCTGAAACCCAAACAGGGAGGTTTTTAGTACGTACTAAAAATACCGAGTCACAGTTGACGTTTTTTGAAATTTTTGCTAGGAATGATAAGGCTTGTTGATTTAGAATATTATTTCTAGGAAACGTAGTGCATAAAACAGTAAAAGAATTCTTCAAATCGAAACCTTCTTCAGAAGCTAAACAAGGAAGTTTTTAGTACGTGCTAAAAAAACCGAGTCACAGTTGACGTTTTTCGAAATTTTTGGTAGGAATGATAAGGCTTGATGATTTAGAAAAAACCGAGTCACAGTTGACGTTTTTCGAAATTTTTGGTAGGAATGATAAGGCTTGATGATTTAGAATATTATTTCTAAGAAACGGAGTGCATAAAACAGTAAAAGAGTTCTTCAAATCGAACCCTTCATCGGAAACCCAAACAGGGAAGTTTTTAGTACGTGCTAAAAATACCGAGTCACAGTTGACGTTTTTTGAAATTTTTGCTAGTAATGATAAGGCTTGATGATTTAGAATATTATTTCTAGGAAACGGAGTGCATAAAACAGTAAAAGAGTTCTTCAAATCGAACCCTTCTTCAGAAGCTAAATAGGGACGTTTTTAGTACGTGCTAAAAAAACCGAGTAACAGTTGACGTTTTTCGAAATTTTTGTTAGGAATGATAAGGCTTGATGATTTAGAATATTATTTCTAAGAAACGGAGTGCATAAAACAGTAAAAGAGTTCTTCAAATCGAACCCTTCTTCGGAAATCCAAAGAGTGAAGTTTTTAGTACGTGCTAAAAAAGCGAGTCACGGTCGACGTTTTTCGAAAGTTTTGTGAGGAATGATAAGGCTTGATGATTTAGAATATTATTTCTAAGAAACGGAGTGCATAAAACAGTAGAAGAGTTCTTGAAATCGAACCCTTCTTCGGAAACCCAAACAGGGAAGTTTTTAGTACGTGCTAAATAAGCGAGTCACGGTCGACGTTTTTCGAAATTTTTGGTAGGAATGATAAGGCTTGATGATTTGGAATATTATTTCTAGGAAACGGAGTGCCTAAAACAGTAAATGAGTTCTTTAAATCGAACCCTTCTTCGGAAACCCAAAGAGTGAAGTTTTTAGTACGTGCTAAAAAAGCGAGTCACGGTCGACGTTTTTCGAAAGTTTTGTGAGGAATGATAAGGCTCGATGATTTAGAATATTATTTCTAAGAAACGGAGTGCATAAAACAGTAAAAGAGTTCTTCAAATCGAACCCTTCTTCGGAAACCCAAACAGCGAAGTTTTTATTACGTGCTAAAAATACCGAGTCACATTTGACGTTTTTTGAAATTTTTGGTAGGAATGATAAGGCTTGATGATTTAGAATATTATTTCTAGGAAACGGAGTGCATAAAACAGTAAAAGAGTTCTTCAAATCGAACCCTTCTTCAGAAGTTAAACAGGGAAGTTTTTAGTACGTGCTAAAAAAACCGAGTAACAGTTGACGTTTTTCGAAATTTTTGTTAGGAATGATAAGGCTTGATGATTTAGAATATTATTTCTAAGAAACGAAGTGCATAAAACAGTAAAAGAGTTCTTCAAATCGAACCCTTCTTCGGAAATACAAAGAGTGAAGTTTTTAGTACGTTCTAAAAAAGCGAGTCACGCTCGACGTTTTTCAAAAGTTTTGTGAGGAATGATAAGGCTTGGTGATTTAGAATATTATTTCTAAGAAACGGAGTGCATAAAACAGTAAAAGAGTTCTTCAAATCGAACCCTTCTTCGGAAACCCAAACAGGGAAGTTTTTAGTACGTGCTAAATAAGCGATTCACGGTCGACGTTTTTCGAAATTTTTGGTAGGAATGATAAGGCTTGATGATTTAGAATATTATTTCTAAGAAACGGAGTGCATAAAACAGTAAAAGAGTTCTTCAACTCGAACCCTTCTTCGGAAACCCAAACAGGGAAGTTTGTAGTACGTGCTAAAAAAACCGAGTCACGGTCGACGTTTTTCGAAAGTTTTGTGAGGAATGATAAGGCTTGATGATTTAGAATATTATTTCTAAGAAACTAAGTGCATAAAACAGTAATAGAGTTCTTCAAATCGAACCTTACTTCGGAAACCCAAATCAGGGAAGTTTGAAGTACGTGCTAAAAAAACTGAGTCACGATCGACATTTTTCTAAATTTTTCTTAGGTATGATAAGGCTTGATGATTTAGAATATTATTTCTAAGAAACGGAGAGCATAAAACAGTAAAAGAGATCTTCATATCGAACCCTTCTTCAGAAACCCAAAGAGGGAAGTTTTTAGTACGTGCTAAAAAAGCCGAGTCACGGTCAACGTTTTTTGAAATTTTTCTGATGACTGATAAGGCTTGATGATTTAGAATATTATTTCTAAGAAACAGAGTGCATAAAACAATAAAAGAGTTCTTCAAATCGAACCCTTCTTCTGAAACCCAAAGAGCGAAGTTTTTAGTTCGTGCTAAAAAAGCGAGTCACGGTCGACGTTTTTCAAAATTTTTGTGAGGAATGATAAGGCTTCATGATTTAGAATATTATTTCTAAGAAACGGAGTGCATAAAACAGTAAAAGAGTTGTTCAAATCGAACCCTTCTTGGGAAACCCAAACAGGGAAGTTTTTAGTACGTACTTAAAAAACCGAGTCACGATCGACGTTTTTCGAAAGTTTTGTGAGGAATGATAAGGCTTGATGATTTAGAATATTATTTCTAAGAAACAGAGTGCATAAAACAATAAAAGAGTTCTTCAAATCGAACCCTTCTTCTGAAACCCAAAGAGCGAAGTTTTTAGTTCGTGCTAAAAAAGCGAGTCACGGTCGACGTTTTTCAAAATTTTTGTGAGGAATGATAAGGCTTCATGATTTAGAATATTATTTCTAAGAAACGGAGTGCATAAAACAGTAAAAGAGTTCTTCAAATCGAAACCTTTTTCGGAAACCTAAAGAGCGAAGTTTTTAGTTCGTGCTAAAAAAGCGAGTCACGGTCGACGTTTTTCGAAAGTTTTGTGAGGAATGATAAGGCTTGATGATTTAGAATATTATTTTTAAGAAACGGAGTGCATAAAACTGTAAAAGAGTTCTTCAAATCGAACCCTTCTTCGGAAACCCAAACAGGGAAGTTTTTAGTACATGCTAAATAAGCGAGTCACGGTCGACGTTTTTCGAAATTTTTGGTAGGAATGATAAGGCTTGATTATTTGGAATATTATTTCTAAGAAACAGAGTGCATAAAACATTAAAAGAGTTCTTTAAATCGAACCCTTCTTCGGAAACCCAAACAGGGAAGTTTTTAGTACGTGCTAAAAAAACTGAGTCACGGTCTACGTTTTTCAAAAGTTTTGTGAGGAATGATAAGGCTTGATGATTTAGAATATTATTTCTAAGAAACGGAGTGCATAAAACAGTAAAAGAGTTCTTTAAATCGAACCCTTCTTCAGAAATCCAAAGAGTGAAGTTTTTAGTACGTGCTAAAAAAGCGAGTCAGGGTCGACGTTTTTCGAAAGTTTTGTGAGGAATGATAAGGCTTGATGATTTAGAATATTATTTCTAAGAAACGGAGTGCATAAAACAGTAAAAGAGTTCTTCAAATCGAACCCTTCTTCGGAAACCCAAACAGGGAAGTTTTTAGTACGTGCTAAATAAGCGAGTCACGGTCGACGTTTTTCGAAATTTTTGGTAGGAATGATAAGGCTTGATGATTTGGAATATTATTTCTAAGAAACAGAGTGCATAAAACAATAAAAGAGTTCTTCAAATCGAACCCTTCTTTTGAAACCCAAAGAGCGAAGTTTTTAGTTCGTGCTAAAAAAGCGAGTCACGGTCGACGTTTTTCGAAAGTTTTGTGACGAATGATAAGGCTTGATGATTTAGAATATTATTTCTAAGAAACGGAGTGCATAAAACAGTAAAAGAGTTCTTCAAATCGAACCCTTCTTCGGAAACCCAAACAGGGAAGTTTTTAGTACGTGCTAAAAATACCGAGTCACAGTTGACGTTTACTGAAATTTTTGCTAGGAATGATAAGGCTTGATGATTTAGAATATTATTTCTAGGAAACGGAGTGCATAAAACAGTAAAAGAGTTCTTCAAATCGAACCCTTCTTCAGAAGCTAAACAAGGAAGTTTTTAGTATGTGCTAAAAAAACCGAGTAACAGTTGACGTTTTTCGAAATTTTTGTTAGGAATGCTAAGGCTTGATGATTTAGAATATTATTTCTAAGAAACGAAGTGCATAAAACTGTAAAAGAGTTCTTCAAATCGAACCCTTCTTCGGAAACCCAAACAGGGAAGTTTTTAGTAGGTGCTAGTAAAAGAGTTCTTCAAATCGAACCCTTCTTCGGAAACCCAAACAGGGAAGTTTTTAGTAGGTGCTAAATAAGCGAGTCACTGTTGACGTTTTTCGAAATTTTTGGTAGGAATGATAAGGCTTGATGATTTCGAATACTATTTCTAAGAAACGGAGTGCATAAAACAGTAAAAGAGTTCTTTAAATCGAACCCTTCTTCGGAAACCCAAACAGGGAAGTTTTTAGTACGTGTTAAAAAAGTCGAGTCACGATCGACGTTTTTCGAAAGTTTTGTGAGGAATGATAAGGCTTGATGATTTAGAATATTATTTCTAAGAAACAGAGTGCATAAAACAGTAAAAGAGTTCTTCAAATCGAACCCTTCTTCGGAAACCCAAATAGGGAAGTTTTTAGTACGTGCTAAATAAGCGATTCACGGTCGACGTTTTTCGAAATTTTTGGTAGAATTATAAGGCTTGATGATTTGGAATATTATTTCTAAGAAACGGAGTGCATAAAACAGTAAAAGAGTTGTTCAAATCGAACCCTTCTTCGAAAACCCAAACAGGGAAGTTTTTAGTACGTACTAAAAAAGTCGAGTCACGATCGACGTTTTTCGAAAGTTTTGGTAGGAATGATAAGGCTTGATGATTTAGAATATTATTTCTAAGAAACTAAGTGCATAAAACAGTAATAGAGTTCTTCAAATCGAACCCTATTTCGGAAACCCAAATCAGGGAAGTTTGAAGTACGTGCTAAAAAAACCAAGTCACGATCGACATTTTTCTAAATTTTTCTTAGGAATGATAAGGCTGGATAATTTAGAATATTATTTCTAAGAAACAGAGAGCATAAAACAGTAAAAGAGATCTTCAAATCGAACCCTTCTTCAGAAACCCAAAAATGGAAGTTTTTAGTACGTGCTAAAAAAGCCGAGTCACGGTCAACGTTTTTCGAAATTTTTCTGATGAATGATAAGGCTTGATGATTTAAATATTATTTCTAAGAAACAGAGTGCATAAAACAGTAAAAGAGTTCTTCAAATCGGACCCTTTTTCGGAAACCCAAACAGGGAAGTTTTTAGTACGTGCTAAAAAAGTCGAGTCACGATCGACTTTTTTCGAAAGTTTTGTGAGGAATGATAAGGCTTGATGATTTAGAATATTATTTCTAAGAAACGGAATGCATAAAAAAGTAAAAGAGTTCATCAAATCGAAACCTTCTTCGGAAACCCAAACAGGGAAGGTTTTAGTACTTGCTAAAAAATTCGAGTCACGATCGACGTTTTTCGAAAGTTTTGCGAGGAATGATAAGACTTGATGATTTAGAATATTATTTCTAAGAAACAACGTTTTTCGAAAGTTTTGCGAGGAATGATAAGACTTGATGATTTAGAATATTATTTCTAAGAAACAGAGTGCATAAAACAGTAAAAGAGTTCTTCAAATCGAACCCTTCTTCGGAAATCCAAAGAGTGAAGTTTTTAGTACGTGCTAAAAAAGCGAGTCACGGTCGACGTTTTTCGAAAGTTTTGTGAGGAATGATAAGGCTTGATGATTTAGAATATTATTTCTAAGAAACGGAGTGCATAAAACAGTAAAAGAGTTCTTCAAATCGAACCCTTCTTCGGAAACCCAAACAGGGAAGTTTTTAGTACGTGCTAAATAAGCAAGTCACGGTCGACGTTTTTCGAAATTTTTGGTAGGAATGATAAGGCTTGATGATTTGGAATATTATTTCTAAGAAACGGAGTGCATAAAACAGTAAAAGAGTTCTTCAAATCGAACCCTTCTTCAGAAACCCAAACAGGGAAGTTGTTAGTACGTGCTAAAAAAACCATTCACGGCCGACGTTTTTTGAAAGTTTTGTGAGGAATGATAAGGCTTGATGATTTAGAATATTATTTCGAAGAAACGGAGTGCATAAAACAGTAAAAGAGTTCTTCAAATCGAAACCTTCTTCGGAAACCCAAACAGGGAAGTTTTTAGTACTTGCTAAAAAATTCGAGTCACGATCGACGTTTTTCGAAATTTTTGTGAAGAATGATAAGGCTTGATGATTTAGAATATTATTTCTATAAAACGGAGTGCATAAAACAGTAAAAGATTTCTTCAAATCGAACCCTACTTCGGAAACCCAAATCAGGGAAGTTTGAAGTACGTGCTAAAAAAACCGAGTCACGATCGACATTTTTCAAAATTTTTCTGAGGAATGATAAGGCTTGATGATTTAGAATATTATTTCTAAGAAACGGAGTGCATAAAAATTTTTCTGAGGAATGATAAGGCTTGATGATTTAGAATATTATTTCTAAGAAACGGAGTGCATAAAACAGTAAAAGAGATCTTGAAATCGAACCCTTCTTCAGAAACCCAAACAGGGAAGTTTTTAGCACGTGCTAAAAAAGCCGAGTCACGGTCAACGTTTTTTGAAATTTTTCTGATGAATGATAAGGTTTGATGATTTAGAATATTATTTCTAAGAAACAGAGTGCATAAAACAGTAAAAGAGTTCTTCAAATCGAACCCTTCTTCGGAAACCCAAAGAGCGAAGTTTTTAGTTCGTGCTACAAAAGCGAGTCACGGTCGACGTTTTTCGAAATTTTTGTGATGAATGATAAGGCTTGATGATTTAGAATATTATTTCTAAGAAACGGAGTGCATAAAACAGTAAAAGAGTTCTTCAAATCGAAACCGTTTTCGGAAACCTAAACAGGGAACTTGTTAGTACGTACTAAAAAAACCGAGTCATTGTTGACGTTTTTCGAAATTTTTGGTAGGAATGATAAGGCTTGATGATTTAGAATATTATTTCTAGGAAACGGAGTGCATAGAACAGTAAAAGAGTTCTTCAAATCGAACCCTTCTTCAAAAGCTAAACAGTGAAGTTTTTAGTACGTGCTAAAAAAACCGAGTCACGGTCGACGTTTTTCGAAAGTTTTGTGAGGAATGATAAGGCTTGATGATTTAGAATATTATTTCTAAGAAACGGAGTGCATAAAACAGTAAAAGAGTTCTTCAAATCGAACCCTTCTTCGGAAACCTAAACAGGGAACTTGTTAGTACGTGCTAAAAAAATCGGGTCACAGTCGACGTTTTTCAAAATTTTTGGTAGGAATGATAAGGCTTGATGATTTAGAATATTATTTCTAAGAAACGGAGTGCATAAAACAGTAAAAGAGTTCTTCAAATCGAACCCTTCTTCGGAAATCCAAAGAGTGAAGTTTTTAGTACGTGCTAAAAAAGTCGAGTCACGATCGACGTTTTTCGAAAGTTTTGTGAGGAATGATAAGGCTTGATGATTTAGAATATTATTTCTAAGAAACTAAGTGCCTAAAACAGTAATAGAGTTCTTCAAATCGAACCCTACTTCAGAAACCCAAATCAGGGAAGTTTGAAGTACGTGCTAAAAAAACCGAGTCACGATCGACATTTTTCAAAATTTTTCTGAGGAATGATAAGGCTTGATGATTTAGAATATTATTTCTACGAAACGGAGTGCATAAAACAGTAAAAGAGATCTTCAAATCAAACCCTTCTTCAGAAACCCAAACAGGGAAGTTTTTAGCACGTGCTAAAAGAGCCGAGTCACTGTCAACGTTTTTCGAAATTTTTCTGATGAATGATAAGGTTTGATAATTTAGAATATTATTTCTAAGAAACAGAGTGCATAAAATAGTAAAAGAGTTCTTCAAATCGAACCCTTCTTCGGAAACCCAAAGAGCGAAGATTTTAGTTCGTGCTAAAAAAGCGAGTCACGGTCAACGTTTTTCGAAATTTTTGTTAGGAATGATAAGGCTTGATGATTTAGAATATTATTTCTAAGAAACGGAGTGCATAAAACAGTAAAAGAGGAATGATAAGGCTTGATGATTTAGAATATTATTTCTAAGAAACGGAGTGCATAAAACAGTAAAAGAGATCTTCAAATCGAACCCGTCTTCAGAAACCCAAACAGGGAAGGTTTTAGCACGTGCTAAAAAAGCCGAGTCACGGTCAACGTTTTTCGAAATTTTTCTGATGAATGATAAGGTTTGATGATTTAGAATATTATTTCTAAGAAACAGAGTGCATAAAACAGTGAAAGAGTTCTTCAAATCGAACCCTTGTTCGGAAACCCAAACAGGGAAGTTTTTAGTACGTGCTGAAAAAACCGAGTCACGGTCGACATTTCTCGAAAGTTTTGTGTGGAATGATAAGGCTTGATGTTTTAGAATATTATTTCTAAGAAACGGAGTGCATAAAACAGTAAAAGAGTTCTTCAAATCGAACCCTACTTCGGAAACCCAAATCTGGGAAGTTTGAAGTACGTGCTAAAAAAACCGAGTCACGATCGACGTTTTTCGAATGTTTTGTGGGGAATGATAAGGCTTGATGATTTAGAATATTATTTCTAAGAAACGGAGTGCATAAAACAGTAAAAGAGTTCTTCAAATCGAACCCTACTTCGGAAACCCAAATCTGGGAAGTTTGAAGTACGTGCTAAAAAAACCGAGTCACGATCGAGATTTTTCGAAAGTTTTGTGAGGAATGATAAGGCTTGATGATTTAGAATATTATTTCTAAGAAACGGAGTGCATAAAACAGTAAAAGAGTTCTTCAAATCGAACCCTACTTCGGAAACCCAAATCTGGGAAGTTTGAAGTACGTGCTAAATAACCCGAGTAACGAACGATGTTTTTCTAAAGTTTTGTGAGGAATGATAAGGCTTGATGATTTAGAATATTATTTCTAAGAAACGGAGTGCATAAAACAGTAAAAGAGTTCTTCAAATCGAACCCTACTTCGGAAACCCAAATCTGGGAAGTTTGAAGTACGTGCTAAAAAAACCGAGTCACGATCGAGATTTTTCGAAAGTTTTGTGAGGAATGATAAGGCTTGATGATTTAGAATATTATTTCTAAGAAACGGAGTGCATAAAACAGTAAAAGAGTTCTTCAAATCGAACCCTTCTTCGGAAACCCAAAGAGGGAAGTTTTTAGTACGTGCTAAAAAAGTCGAGTCACGATCGACGTTTTTCGAAAGTTTTGGTAGGAATGATAAGGCTTGATGATTTAGAATATTATTTCTAAGAAACTAAGTGCATAAAACAGTAATAGAGTTCTTCAAATCGAACCCTACTTCGGAAACCCAAATCAGGGAAGTTTGAAGTACGTGCTAAAAAAACCGAGTTACGATCGAAATTTTTAAAAATTTTTCTGAGGAATGATAAGGCTTGATGATTTAGAATATTATTTCTAAAAAACGGAGTGCATAAAACAGTAAAAGAGATCTTCAAATCGAACCCTTCTTCAGAAACCCAAACAGGGAAGTTTTTCGCACGTGCTAAAAAAGCCGAGTCACAGTCAAAGTTTTTCGAAATTTTTCTGATGAATGATAAGGTTTGATGATTTAGAATATTATTTCTAAGAAACGGAGTGCATAAAACAGTAAAAGAGTTCTTCAAATCGAACCCTTCTTCGGAAATCCAAAGAGTGAAGTTTTTAGTACGTTCTAAAATAGCGAGTCACGGTCGACGTTTTTCGAAAGTTTTGTGAGGAATGATAAGGCTTGATGATTTAGAATATTATTTCTAAGAAACGGAATGCATAAAACAGTAAAAGAGTTCTTCAAATCGAACCCTTTTTCGGAAACCCAAAAAGTGAACTTGTTAGTACGTGTTAAATAAGCGAGTCACGGTCGACGTTTTTCGAAAATTTTGGTAGGAATGATAAGGCTTGATGATTTGGAATATTATTTCTAAGAAACGGAGTGCATAAAACAGTAAAAGAGTTCTTCAAATCGAACCCTTCTTCGTAAACCCAAACAGGGAAGTTTTTAGTACGTGCTAAAAAAGTCGAGTCACGATCGACGTTTTTCGAAAGTTTTGTGAGGAATGATAAGGCTTGATGATTTAGAATATTATTTCTAAGAAACTAAGTGCATAAAACAGTAATAGAGTTCTTCAAATCGAACCCTTATTCGGAAACCTAAACAGGGAACTTGTTAGTACGTGCTAAAAAGACCGATTCACGGTCGACGTTTTGCAAAAGTTTTGGGAGGAATGATAAGGCTTGATGAGTTAGAATATTATTTCTAAGAAATGGAGTGCATAAAACAGTAATAGAGTTCTTCAAATCGAACCCTACTTCGGAAACCCAAATCAGGGAAGTTTGAAGTACGTGCTAAAAAAACTGAGTCACGATCGACGGTTTTCGAAAGTTTTGTGAGGAATGATAAGGCTCGATGATTTAGAATATTATTTCTGAGAAACGGAGTGCATAAAACAGTAAAAGAGTTCGTCAAATCGAACCCTTCTTCGGAAACCCAAACAGGGAAGTTTTTAGTACGTGCTAAAAAAGTCGAGTCACGATCGACGTTTTTCGAAAGTTTTGTCAGGAATGATAAGGCTTGATGATTTAGAATATTATTTCTAAGAAACTAAGTGCATAAAACAGTAATAGAGTTCTTCAAATCGAACCCTACTTCGGAAACCCAAATCAGGGAAGTTTGAAGTACGTGCTAAAAAAACCGAGTCACGATCGAAATTTTTCAAAATTTTTCTGAGGATTGATTAGGCTTGATGAGTTAGAATATTATTTCTAAGAAACGGAGTGCATAAAACAGTAAAAGAGTTCTTCAAATCGAACCCTTCTTCGTAAACCCAAACAGGGAAGTTTTTAGTACGTGCTAAAAAAGTCGAGTCACGATCGACGTTTTTCGAAAGTTTTGTCAGGAATGATAAGGCTTGATGATTTAGAATATTATTTCTAAGAAACTAAGTGCATAAAACAGTAATAGAGTTCTTCAAATCGAACCCTACTTCGGAAACCCAAATCAGGGAAGTTTGAAGTACGTGCTAAAAAAACCGAGTCACGATCGAAATTTTTCAAAATTTTTCTGAGGATTGATTAGGCTTGATGAGTTAGAATATTATTTCTAAGAAACGGAGTGCATAAAACAGTAAAAGAGATCTTCAAATCGAACCCTTCTTCAGAAACCCAAACAGGGAAGTTTTTCGCACGTGCTAAAAAAGCCGAGTCACGGTCAACGTTTTTCGAAATTTTTCTGATGAATGATAAGGTTTGATGATTTAGAATATTATTTCTAAGAAACGGAGTGCATAAAACAGTAAAAGAGTTCTTCAAATCGAACCCTTCTTCGGAAACCTAAAAAGGGAACTTGTTAGTACGTGCTAAAAAAACCGAGTCACAGTCGACATTTTTCAAAATTTTTGGTAGGAATGATAAGGCTTGATGATTTAGAATATTATTTCTAAGAAACGGTGTGCATAAAACAGTAAAAGAGTTCTTCAAATCGGACCCTTTTTCGGAAACCCAAACAGGGAAGTTTTTAGTACGTGCTAAAAAAGTCGAGTCACGATCGACGTTTTTCGAAACTTTTGTGAAGAATGATAAGGCTTGATGATTTAGAATATTATTTCTAAGAAACGAAATGCATAAAAAAGTAAAAGAGTTCTTCAAATCGAAACCTTCTTCGGAAACCCAAACAGGAAAGTTTTTAGTACGTGCTAAAAAAGTCGAGTCACGATCGACGTTTTTCGAAAGTTTTGTGAGGAATGATAAGGCTTGATGATTTAGAATATTATTTCTAAGAAACGGAGTGCATAAAACAGTAAAAGAGTTTTTCAAATCGAACCCTTCTTCGGAAACCAAAACAGGGAAGTTTTTAGTACGTGCTAAGAAAACCGAGTCACGGTCGACGTTTTTCGAAAGTTTTGTGAGGAATGATAAGACTTGATGATTTAAAATATCATTTCTAAAAAACGGAGTGCATGAAAAAGTAAAAGAGTTCTTCAAATCGAACCCTTCTTCGGAAACCCAAACAAGAAAGTTTTTAGTACGTGCTAAAATAGCCTAGTCAAGGTCGACGTGTCTCGAAATTTTTCTGAATCATGATAAGGCTTGATGATTTAGAATATTATTTCTAAGAAACGGAGTGCATAAAACAGTAATGGAGTTCTTCTAATCGAACCCTACTTCCGAAACCCAAATCTTGGAAGTTTGAAATACGTGCTAAAAAAACCGAGTCAAGATCGACGTTTTTCGAAAGTTTTGTGAGGAATGATAAGGCTTGATGATTTAGAATATTATTTCTAAGAAACGGAGTGCATAAAACAGTAAAAGAGTTCTTCAAATCGATTCCTTCTTCAGAAACCCAAACAGGGAAGTTGTTAGTACGTGCTAAAAAAACCATTCACGGCCGACGTTTTTTGAAAGTTTTGTGAGGAATGATAAGGCTTGATGATTTAGAATATTATTTCTAAGAAATGGAGTGCATAAAACAGTAAAAGAGTTCTTCAAATCGAACCCTTCTTCGGAAACCAAAACAGGGAAGTTTTTATACGTGCTAAAAAAGTCGAGTCACGATCGACGTTTTTCGAAAGTTTTGTGAGGAATGATAAGGCTTCATGATTTAGAATATTATTTCTAAGAAACGGAGTGCATAAAACAGTAAAAGAGTTCTTCAAATCGAACCCTACGTCGGAAACCCAAATCTTGGAAGTTTGAAGTACGTGCTAAAAAAACAGAGTCAAGATCGACGTTTTTCGAAAGTTTTGTGAGGAATGATAAGGCTTGATGATTTAGAATATTATTTCTAAATCATGAAGCCTTATCATTCCTCACAAAACTTTCGAAAGTTTTGTGAGGAATGATAAGGCTTCATGATTTAGAAATAATATTCTAAATCATCGAGCCTTATCATTCCTCACAAAACTTTCGAAAGTTTTGTGAGGAATGATAAGGCTTCATGATTTAGAAATAATATTCTAAATCATCGAGCCTTATCATTCCTCACAAAACTTTCGAAAGTTTTGTGAGGAATGATAAGGCTTGATGATTTAGAATATTATTTCTAAGAAATGGAGTGCATAAAACAGTAATAGAGTTCTTCAAATCGAACCCTTCTTCAGAAACCCAAACAGGGAAGTTGTTAGTACGTGCTAAAAAAACCATTCACGGCCGACGTTTTTTGAAAGTTTTGTGAGGAATGATAAGGCTCGATGATTTAGAATATTATTTCTAAGAAACGGACTGCATAAAACAGTAAAAGAGTTCTTCAAATCGAACGTTTCTTCAGAAACCCAAACAGGAAAGTTTTTAGTACATGTTAAAAAAACCGAGTCACGGTCGACGTTTTTCGAAAGTTTTGTGAGGAATTATAGGCTTGATGATTTAGAATATTATTTCTAAGAAACGGAGTGCATAAAACAATAAAAAGAGTTCTTCAAATCGAACCCTTCTTCGGAAACCCAAACAAGGAAGTTTTTAGTACGTGCTAAAAAAGCCTAGTCAAGGTTGACGTTTCTCGAAATTTTTCTGAAGAATGATTAGGCTTGATGATTTAGAATATTATTTCTAAGAAATGGAGTGCATAAAACAGTAATATGATTCCTCAAATCGAACCCTACTTCGGAAACCCAAATCTAGGAAGTTTGAAGTACGTGCTTAAAAAACAGAGTCACGATCGACGTTTTTTGGAAGTTTGTGAGGAATGATAAGGCTTGATGATTTAGAATATTATTTCTAAGAAACAGAGTGCATAAAACAGTAATGGAGTTCTTCAAATCAAACCCTACTTCGGAAACCCAAATCTTGGAAGTTTGAAGTACGTGCTAAAAAAACCGAGTCAAGATCGACGTTTTTCAAAAGTGTTGTGAGGAATGATAAGGCTTGATGATTTAGAATATTATTTCTAAGAAACGGAGTGCATAAAAAAGTAATGGAGTTCTTCTAATCGAACCCTACTTTGGAAACCCAAATCTTGGAAGTTGTAAGTAACGTGCTCAAAAAACCGAGTCAAGATCGACGTTTTTCGAAAGTTTTGTGAGGAATGATAAGGCTTGATAATTTAGAATATTATTTCTAAGAAACGGAGTGCATAAAACAATAAAAGTGTTCTTCAAATCGAACCCTTCTTCGGAAACCCAAACAAGGAAGTTTTTAGCACGTTCTAAAAAAGCGTAGTCAAGGTCGACGTTTCTCGAAATTTTTCTGAAGAATGTTAAGGCTTGATGATTTAGAATATTATTTCTAAGAAATAGAGTACATAAAAGAGTAATACGATTCTTCAAATCGAACCCTACTTCGGAAACCAAAATTTGGGAAGTTTGAAGTACGTGCTAAAAAAACCGAGTCACGATCGATGTTTTTAGAAAGTTTTGTGAGGAATGAGAAGGCTTGATGATTTAGAATATTATTTCTAAGAAACGGAGTGCATAAAACAGTAAAAGAGTTCTTCAAATCGAACCCTTCTTCGGAAACCCAAACAGGGACGTTTTTAGTACGTGCTAAAAAAATCGAGTCATGGTCGACGTTTTTCGAAAGTTTTGTGAGGAATGATAAGGCTTGATGATTTAGAATATAATTTCTAAGAAATGGAGTGCATAAGACAGTAATTTTGTTCTTCAAATCGAACCCTACGTCGGAAACCCAAATCTGGGAAGTTTGAAGTACGTGCAAAAAAAACCGAGTCACGGTCGACGTTTTTTGAAAGTTTTGTGAGGAATGATAAGGCTTGATGATTTAGAATATTATTTCTAAGAAACGGAGTGCATAAAACAGTAATGGAGTTCTTCTAATCGAACCCTACTTCCGAAACCCAAATCTTGGAAGTTTGAAGTACGTGCTAAAAAAACAGAGTCAAGATCGACGTTTTTCGAAAGTTTTGTGAGGAATGATAAGACTTGATGATTTAAAATATCATTTCTAAAAAACGGAGTGCATAAAACAGTAAAAGAGTTCTTCAAATCGAACCCTTCTTCGGAAACCCAAACAAGAAAGTTTTTAGTACGTGCTAAAATAGCCTAGTCAAGGTCGACGTGTCTCGAAATTTTTCGGAATCATGATAAGGCTTGATGATTTAGAATATTATTTCTAAGAAACGGAGTGCATAAAACAGTAATGGAGTTCTTCTAATCGAACCCTACTTCCGAAACCCAAATCTTGGAAGTTTGAAGTACGTGCTAAAAAAACCGAGTGAAGATCGACGTTTTTCGAAAGTTTTGTGAGGAATGATAAGGCTTGATGATTTAGAATATTATTTCTAAGAAACGGAGTGCATAAAACAGTAAAAGAGTTCTTCAAATCGAACCCTTCTTCTGAAACCAAAACAGGGAAGTTTTTATACGTGCTAAAAAAACCGAGTCACAGTCGACGTTTGTCAAAATTTTTGTGAGGAATGATAAGGCTTGATGATTTAGAATATTATTTCTAAGAAATGGAGTGCATAAAACAGTAATAGAGTTCTTCAAATCGAACCCTTCTTCAGAAACCCAAACAGGGAAGTTGTTAGTACGTGCTAAAAAAACCATTCACGACCGACGTTTTTTGAAAGTTTTGTGAGGAATGATAAGGCTCGATGATTTAGAATATTATTTCTAAGAAACGGAGTGCATAAAACAGTAAAAGAGTTCTTCAAATCGAACCTTTCTTCGAAAACCCAAACAGGGAAGTTTTTAGTACATGTTAAAAAAACCGAGTCACGGTCGACGTTTTTCGAAAGTTTTGTGAGGAATTATAGGCTTGATGATTTAGAATATTATTTCTAAGAAACGGAGTGCATAAAACAATAAAAAGAGTTCTTCAAATCGAACCCTACTTCGGAAACCCAAATCTTGGAAGTTTGAAGTACGTGCTAAAAAAACCGAGTCAAGATCGACGTTTTTCGAAAGTTTTGTGAGGAATGATAAGGCTTGATGATTTAGAATATTATTTCTAAGAAACGGAGTGCATAAAACAGTAAAAGAGTTTTTCAAATCGAACCCTTCTTCGGAAACCAAAACAGGGAAGTTTTTAGTACGTGCTAAGAAAACCGAGTCACGGTCGACGTTTTTCGAAAGTTTTGTGAGGAATTATAGGCTTGATGATTTAGAATATTATTTCTAAGAAACAGAGTGCATAAAACCGTCAACAGTGTTCTTCAAATCAAACCCTACTTCGGAAACCCAAATCTTGGAAGTTTGAAGTACGTGCTAAAAAAACCGAGTCAAGATCGACGTTTTTCAAAAGTGTTGTGAGGAATGATAAGGCTTGATGATTTAGAATATTATTTCTAAGAAACGGAGTGCATAAAAAAGTAATGAAGTTCTTCTAATCGAACCCTACTTTGGAAACCCAAATCTTGGAAGTTGTAAGTACGTGCTAAAAAAACCGAGTCAAGATCGACGTTTTTCGAAAGTTTTGTGAGGAATGATAAGGCTTGATGATTTAGAATATTATTTCTAAGAAATGGAGTGCATAAAACAGTAATATGATTCCTCAAATCGAACCCTACTTCGAAAACCCAAATCTAGGAAGTTTGAAGTACGTGCTTAAAAAACAGAGTCACGATCGACGTTTTTCGAAAGTTTTGTGAGGAATGATAAGGCTCGATGATTTAGAATATTATTTCTAAGAAATGGAGTGCATAAAACAGTAATATGATTCCTCAAATCGAACCCTACTTCGAAAACCCAAATCTAGGAAGTTTGAAGTACGTGCTTAAAAAACAGAGTCACGATCGACGTTTTTCGAAAGTTTTGTGAGGAATGATAAGGCTTGATGATTTAGAATATTATTTCTAAGAAACGGAGTGCATAAAACAGTAAAAGAGTTCTTCAAATCGAACCCTTCTTCGGAAACCAAAACAGGGAAGTTTTTAGTACGTGCTAAGAAAACCGAGTCACGGTCGACGTTTTTTGAAAGTTTTGTGAGGAATGATAAGGCTTGATGATTTAGAATATTATTTCTAAGAAACGGAGTGCATAAAACAGTAAAAGAGTTTTTCAAATCGAACCCTTCTTCGGAAACCAAAACAGGGAAGTTTTTAGTACGTGCTAAGAAAACCGAGTCACGGTCGACGTTTTTCGAAAGTTTTGTGAGGAATGATAAGACTTGATGATTTAAAATATCATTTCTAAAAAACGGAGTGCATGAAACAGTAATGGAGTTCTTCAAATCAAACCCTACTTCGGAAACCCAAATCTTGGAAGTTTGAAGTACGTGCTAAAAAAACCGAGTCAAGATCGACGTTTTTCAAAAGTGTTGTGAGGAATGATAAGG
>NW_019272461.1:17671-28504 GCF_002738345.1 Cucurbita maxima | reverse complement strand
CTATTCCTTCTAATATGTTTGTGAGTGACGCAGCCACAAGTAAAGCAGACTTGATTAAAACATTGCACAAAGAGGTGAAGAAGAGAATTGAGAACCAAAATTTCAAGGTTGCTTCAAGGATTAACAGAGGACAGAAGGAAATCATTTTTAAACCTGGTGACTGGGTTTGGATACATTTTTGCGAGGAGCGATTCCCATCTCAACGGAAGACAAAGTTACATCCAAGAGGGGATGGCTCTTATCAAGTCCTTAAAAGAATTAATAACAATGCATATAAAATTAATCTTCCCGGAGACTTTTCAGTACATTCTACTTTCAATGTTGCTGACTTGAGTTCTTTTGATGTAGGTGATGATTTTTCTGATTTGAGGATGAATTCTTTTCAAGAGGGGAAAAATGATAAGAATCACGGTGTTCCAAATGTTCCAACTGAACCTATTACACGATCGAAGGAGAAGAAGATTCAACAAACATTCATTATTCATCTACAAAATTGGATCGGATCGGTTCAACCATCATTTGTAGAATTAGAAGTTGATACGATTGACGAAGGACAATTGAATATTTGCACGGTTGAAGTTGGAAAACTTTAAAACCTACACGAGTAAAGTCTAATAGATTTCAAGTTTATTTCTTTAACCACTCAAATCTATCAACGTTTGTTAAAAGATTTTATGGTTTTTTTCATTTTCATTTTGCAATGGTCAAATGGTCAAAATTGACTTCGTCTTTTGTGGAGATTAAAGGGGATCGGGATTGAATCNATATTTGTTGTGGTAGACAGATTTAGTAAGATGACTCATTTTATTGCATGTAACAAGACGGACGAACTGAGGAGGTTAGTGATAGGGATGCTAAATTACTAAGTCACTTTTGGAAAGTATTGTGGGGAAAATTGGGTACCAAATTGTTGTTTTCAACTACATGTCATCCTCAGACGGATGGACAAATTGAGGAGGTTAATAGAACACTAGGAGCATTGCTTAGGGCTATTAGTTATAAGAATATTAAGTCTTGGGATGAATGTTTGCCATTTGTAGAGTTTGCATATAATAGAGCAATTCATAGTACAACTCATTGTTCTTCTTTTGAAGTTGTTTATGGATTTAATCCAGTTACGCCTCTTGATTTGCTTCCTATTCCTTCTAATATGTTTGGAGTGACGCAGCCACAAGTAAAACAGACTTGATCAAAACATTGCACAAAGAGGTGAAGGAGAGAATTGAGAACCAAAATTTCAAGGTTGCTTCAAGGATTAACAAAGGACGGAAGGAAATCATTTTTAAACTTGGTGACTGGGTTTGGATACATTTTCGCAAGGAGCGATCCCCATCTCAATGGAAGACAAAGTTACATCCAAGAGGGGATTTAATCCACTTACGCCTCTTGATTTGCTTTCTATTCCTTCTAATATGTTTGTGAGTGACGCAGCCACAACTAAAGCAGACTTGATTAAAACATTGCACAAAGAGGTGAAGGAGAGAATTGAGAACCAAAATTTCAAGGTTGCTTCAAGGATTAACAAATGACGGAAGGAAATCATTTTTAAACTTGGTGACTGGGTTTGGATACATTTTCGCAAGGAGCGATCCCCATCTCAATGGAAGACAAAGTTACATCCAAGAGGGGATTTAATCCACTTACGCCTCTTGATGATCCCCATCTCAATGGAAGACAAAGTTACATCCAAGAGGGGATTTAATCCACTTACGCCTCTTGATTTGCCCCATCTCAATGGAAGACAAAGTTACATCCAAGAGGGGATTTAATCCACTTACGCCTCTTGATTTGCGTTCTATTCCTTCTAATATGTTTGTGAGTGACGCAGCCACAACTAAAGCAGACTTGATTAAAACATTGCACAAAGAGGTGAAGGAGAGAATTGAGAACCAAAATTTCAAGGTTGCTTCAAGGATTAACAGAGGACAGAAGGAAATCATTTTTAAACCTGGTGACTGGGTTTGGATACATTTTCGCAAGGAGCGATTTCCATCTCAACGGAAGACAAAGTTACATCCAAGAGGGGATGGCTCTTATCAAGTCTTTAAAAGAATTAATAACAATGCATATAAAATTGATCTTCCCGGAGACTTTTCAGTACATTCTACTTTCAATGTTGCTTACTTGAGTTCTTTTGATGTAGGTGATGATTTTTCTGATTTGAGGATGAATCCTTTTGAAGAGGGGAAAAATGATAAGAATCACGGTGTTCCAAATGTTCCACCTGGACCTGTTACATGATCGAAGGAGAAGAAGATTCAACAAACATTCATTCTTCATGTACAAAATTGGATCGGATCGGTTCAACCATCATTTGTAGAATTAGAAGTTGATACGATTGACGAAGGACAATTGAATATTTGCACGGTTGAAGTTGGAAAACTTTAAAACCTACATGAGTGAAGTCCAATAGATTTCAAGTTTATTTCTTTAACCACTCAAATATATCAACGTTTGTTAAAAGATTTTATGGTTTTTTTCATTTTCATTTTGCAATGGTCAAATGGTCAAAATTGACTTCGTCTTTTGTGGAGATTAAAGGGGATCGGGATTGAATCCCGGCCACAAACATCTTTTGTCAGAAGACTATAAATACCAACAATATGTTATGTAAAAATCAGATTCGTGGATGAATATAGTTCAGATCTTAAATTGATATGTTTTCCTTGGAAATCCGAACATCATATTTGTCATTTCTAAGTTTCAAGCAATTCTTGTGGTAGAATTGCATTTGAGCCATTCAATCAAGCCTTGATTAAGTTTGATTGCGGAGTGACTCGATTTCGAACAAGGTTTCCAAATCTTGCTTCTAGATCTTTGATCATAAGAGGTAATCTACGATCGAAGATCTAGAAGCAAGATTTGGAAACCTTGTTCTAAATCGAGTCACTCCGCAATCAATCTTAATCAAGGCTTGACTGAATGGCTCGGATGCAATTCTAACACAAGAATTGCTTCAAACTTAGAAATGACAAATACGATGTTCCAATTTCTAAGAAAACGTCTAAATTTGAGATCTCAATTTCATTCATCCACGAATTTGATTTTTTACATAACAATTTCTTGATATTTATACTTCCCATAAATGACGTTTGTGGCCATGGTTTAATCTGGACCCCCTTAAATCACCACGAAAGACGAAGTCAATTTGACTATTTGACAATTCAAAACATTATGAAATTAAAAATAATAAAGTTTTCAAACCAACTTTGATATTTTTAAGTGGCAAAGGAGACAGACATTCTTGATTCTAATCATATTTAGTCCACTAGAAATCTATGGACCTTATCAAGATTCTGCACTCGCTATCGCGTCTTAATCTTATCAAGATTCTCTAGTGCTTGCGAAGCACATGTCGCTCTTACCAATTATAATTTCCTACGCAATGGAAAGCATAGAAAACGACATACATACGAAATTTTATCATAGGGGCATTTTGGTAATTTCTTCCACATGCATAACATACTCATCCATATTGCTCAATTTGTATTTTAATCATGCATATAATACATAAAATACATACATACAATACATACTCATAAAAAAAGCTTTTTCGAGGTCGTTAACATGTACTTTTGACCACCTAAGTTAAGGAATGCTCGCATGCTATCATGTCTTAGCGATCTCTACAAGTCAAGACAAAAATCCATCACATAACGTTACATGGAAAGATGTAACATTTCATACCTATCATACCATAACATATACCATCACAATATATCATATCATAAAAATGTCACTTATCACTTGTCTCGTACCATAACATATTTCATATTATTTTCATATCATATCACAATGTGTGTGTATATATATATTTATCTGTCATTCAGGTGTCGTATCATAATCATATCATATCGTATCGTAAAAACTTCATGGTCATATCGTTTCCTAATTTATCACAGTCTTAACATTCTTATACCTATCACAGTGATATTGTTTCATGAACGTACCTTAGTCATATCGTTACAGGAACGTATCCTAACGCTATCGTTCTATCAATCTATCATAATCCTATCTCTTTTTACCCATAACCTAACCAAATACTTTTATCAATCGATTTTGACCATATCGTTTTTATCAATCTATCATATTCATAGCACTTCTATACGTAACCTAACCTTAACGTTTCATCAACATATCTTACTCCTATCATTACATTACGTTCAGTGCATCCTTTTCGCATCCTATCTCAAACATATCATTGAACACATCGTACCATAAGTATTAACAGACAATTCACATATTATAACTGTAACGGATTAGATTAAAAAAAAGGGGGGGTTGTTGGCAGAACTGAAAACTCTGGCGAACGCCGGAGTTTTCGCTCGCACACGACCCACAAAGGGCGGTCGAAGGCTGGGATGCCACAGAACTCGACCCCGACCTTTAGCCACCCTAAAATGACCTGGAAAGAACAAAAAATAGAGAAAAAAACGAAGAGGAACAGAAAAATCCGACGAAACTCCGGCGATGCCAAACCATACGAAATCGGTGTCAAAACCTCCATTTTACACAACAAAAGTAATCTCATAACCTTTTACACACATCAAGGGTAGATTTAGACGAATCCTATATGTTGAACACCATCGGCAAGGGAGACAGAACATTGGATTTCCGAACTTCTCCAGATCCGGGAGTGTGAGGCCTTTACAAACCAGATCTATACCAAAAACGGGGTTAGGGGGAAGAAGAGACTCGGGAACAGAGGAAAAAGGAGGGAAAAAGGACGTCGAAACAAAGTTAATGAGGAGAGAGAAAAGTCGCCAGATAAATGCGCAGGCAATCGGGTGAAGAAGACGAAGCCCGCAACCCGAAGATCTACCCAATCACCTTAGGTCAGCCCAGTTGATAAGATAAGGAATCACTACAAGAGGAGTAAGATTCAGATTACCTTGTTGATGGAATATCTTAAGGCAAGAACATTGTTTGAGATTCGAATCACTCCACCAGCAAGATCGATCTTGTCTAGCTTGAATGATTCTTGTTGATCACATATCTCAACGCAAGAAAACTTGTTTGAGATTCAAATCACTCCACAAGCGAGATTGATCATGTTGAGCTTGAATGATTCTACATGCAACCTAAACAACATAGAATTGCAAATAAACTTAGCCATTGGCTAAAGAAGAGCACAAATGCTTCTTTTACTATATTTTCCAAATCTGCTTACAAATACAACATACAAGGCTTTATATAGCCTAAAAAATGAAACTATTAAAGACATTCCAAGAGTTGTAACATTCATACTTTATGGCCGTAATTAGCCATTATGTAAATGTAACCGAAATTAAATAAAAAGTCTTAAAATACAATAACTCTAAATTACTCTAAATTGTAACCCACCTAAAATTTACAACAATCAAACTTCATTCTTCTTCAATGTGGCATGAATTGAAACATCTTTTGATAATTTTGTCAACCTTTTCTTCACATCTTCATTGAAGTATATTGTATGATTGATGTCTTTTGTTTCATATCACCAGTACTCGACGGCTCCCGCGGCCTAGTCGCTTCAGCCTAAAACGCGTAAGCCCAGTTATGGCCCAATCCGTAGCCTCGACCCGAGACCCGCAAGCCCAGTCCAACGCCGACACGCCCAGCCCAGCCCACCTACATTTTTCCTTCAGTCGGGCCGACCTGTCACCCGCGAACGACCTATCACCCGCGATCGGCCCAAAACCTACGAACGGCCCGAGACCCGCGAGCGATCCGATAACCCGCGCCTCGACCCGAGACCCCCGCATACGCGTCGCCCTCTGATTGTGCCACGTGGCACGTCTACAGCGCGACTCCCCTCGTTCCTAATGAGTAGGATATCGTCAACGTACAACACCAGGAAAGCTACAGTAGAGTTGACTATCCTTTTATAAACACAAGGTCCGTCAACATTTTGTTTAAAGCCATAAGATTTGATCGTAGTATCAAACTTTATTTTCCAGGATCGAGATGCTTGCTTCAACCCATAAATGGATCTTTTAAGCTTGCAAACCCTTTGCTCGTTATCCGATTCAATGAACCCCTCTAGTTGAGCCATATAGATACTCTCTTCAAGATTGCCATTTAGAAGGGTTTTCTTAACATCCATTTGCCAAATTTCATTATCATAAAATGTGGCAATGGACAAGAGTATTCTAATCGATTTAAGCATAGCAACAGGAGAGAAGGTTTCTTCATAGTCCACCCCCTCTCTTTGGGTATAACCCTTTGCTACAAGTCGAGCTTTAAAGGTCTGTACCTTACCGATTTAGTCTCGTTTCCTCTTATAGATCCATTTGCAACTAATAGGTTTTACCCCATCTGGTTGATCTACAAGTTCCCACACTGAATTGGAGTACATTGTGATATGTGGAAATCACTACAAGGGGAGTAAGATTCGGATTACCTTGTTGATCGAATATCTCAAGGCAAGAACATTGTTTGAGATTCGAATCACTCCACATGCAAGATCAATCATGTCTAGCTTGAATAATTCTTGTTGATCAAATATCTCAAACACTTGTTTGATATTCGAATCACTCCACAAACAAGATTGATCACGTCGAGCTTGAATGATTCTACATGCAACCTAAACTACATAGAATTGCAAAGAAACTTGGTCATTGGCTAAAGAAGAGCACAAATGCTTCTTTTACTACATTTTCCAAGTCTCCCTACAACTACAACATATATGGCTTTATATAGCCTCAAAATGAAACTACTACAGGCATTCCAAGAGGGGTAACATTCATACTTAATGGCCATAATTAACCATTATGTAATTGTAACCTAAAGTAAATTAAAAGTCTTAAAATATATTAATGAATACAATAACTCTAAATTACTCTAAATTGTAATCCACCCTAAATTTATAACATGAAACTTCATTTATCATCAATGTGGCATGAGTTAAAATATCTTTTGATGATTTAACAATATTTTCTTCTCATCTTCATTGAAGCATATTGTATGATTGATGTCTCTTGGTTTACAAGTATTGTGCTTGGGTTTGATTTCAAAGTTGCGTAATTGTCGCCATTTAATGTGGCATGAAATATTGTGCTTAGGTTTGGATACACAGCAACTGGCGACGAGAGAGAAGCATTTTAGCAAAAAGTTGAAATGTATCACAATGTGGCATGAATGACGGGTCAACCAGTCAACGAGGACTTGTTGTGAGACACCACTTTACTCGTTAATCCGCACACGACCCAGTCTACCCTCTATAACTCAAACAGTACCAAAGAACTGGAGTTCGATCCGCGTGCTCAAATCTTACTCGACCTATTCACTAACCAACGACTTGCGTCTCGCGACTATACCTCTACCAGACGTGTGGTAAACGCATGTAGAGAACATCTTTTGTGATTGAATATCGCATGGTACGCGCATGTAGAAAACTTCTTTGGTGCTAGAAAAGCACGTGAGCACGTGTATGGACTTTCTTTTTGTCCTGTAATCCTGCTCGAGAAGGCACATGACAAATCTATTTATGTTGAAAGTCATTTTACTTCTTTTTCTGTTTCTTTTTGCCGTTGGCGATGGGCTGAGGAGATAATTGTGGGGAGGGATGGGAGGTTAGTGGAGAGAAGGAGAAAATGTTTTTTTGTTTATTTATTATTATTATTGTTATTTAACTATTTATTTTTATAATTATTTTTATTTATTAATTTTATTTTGGGCTATTACTTTATATCTCTCTAAAAGAAACTTTCGTCCCTAAAGTATTTTTGTAATAGCCCAAAAATAAATAAAGAAATAAATAAAACAAAAAAATAGTTAAAATAATAATAATAATAAATTAATTAATTAATTAAAATTATAATTAAAAAAAAAAAAAAAAATTCCTCACCTCTCTCCCCTAACCTCCCATCCCTTCCCACAATTCTCTCTTTTTGTCAGCTATTACCGTAAAATCCTATCTCAGATTTCATTTTTCTCTCTAGTTATGGTTAAAAGAAATTAATTTAGGATCTTACATATTTAGGGATTTTTCTCAGTTATTACGGTAAATAGGATCAAATCTTCTTTCATATCTTACGGGTCAGTAATAATCATATCCCGGTTATAAGGTTAGATTCAATAAAATTTTAGTTGGCAGATCTATAAACAATAGACTTAATATCTGTTTACACAATTGAAAAACAAAACCTATTTACAAAATGAAGAGAGAGAGAGAGAGGGAGATTGAGAAAGATTTGTTAAACAGTATTTAACAATCAAATAGGAAATATCAGAGTGGAGTGAGCTTCTTTAAATTTTGTCTAACAGACAAGATCAGAATTTTGATCAGAGGGCAGTGTGACCAATGTAAATTAGGGAAATAATTTTATAGGCTTCCAACTTGAAACAGATGTCATGAGCTCATATAGGTTAACTCGGATTTCAAAGGACGGAATCAAACTTTCATTAAAGATATATTTGTGACAACGACTTAAGCGAGCCAGGTAAGTGACCTTACTATCGGCATGGTTATATTTGAAGTTAACACGTGCCCTGTGGTTCTGCACGTGTCATATATATTGATATGTGCGAATTGTCTGTGGATCGATATGCTTCCTATATGTTATGTTATGTTATAACATGTGGATTGTATGATAATAATTATGGTACGATGTGCTCAAGGATATGTTTGAGATAGGATACGAGAAGGATGCACAAAACGAAATGTAATGATAGGAGTAAGATACATTCATGAAACGTTAAGGTTAGGTTACATACCGGAGTGCTATGGATAGGGGAGATTGATGAAAGAATACGGTTAAGATATGGGTAGAAAGGGATAGGTTTGTGATAGATTGATAGAACCATAGCGTTAGGATACGTTCTTGTGACAATATGACTATGCAGTGTTTACGTTATGACTTGTTTATGATATGATACATTGTATGCTAGATTATTGTGCTTAAGTACGTAGTCATGTGAACGTGAATGTATGCTATGTGTAATATGCAATGCATGTAACGATATGTTGTTCTTGAATGGTTATGGCATTATTGTATGGAATGTTTGAATGTAAACAGCATGAATTGTATGACATGAAATACGGCAAACTGTCTGGAAACATAACCTCGATTGGAATATGTATGAAATGTAAATTGAAAATGAGAAGGACATGAAGCATGAAACGTGACAGGGGGTTATGTTCATTAATGATAAATGTAGAAGTAGTGGGGACCTCATGCATTATGTGTGTTCATGCATCTGGGGGGATACCTCTAGCACATCACGAGGGTACGGACGCGTCCATCCAATGGCAGGACAACGATCGTTATGTTTTGCATAGCGCTGCCGTGACGATTACTAGTTTAACGGGTCCCGACATAAAGGGCTCCCAGAGTATGCCCACCGGATAAGAAAAGTGGCCTAGCGGTGTGCGAACTAGCTAGTGAGCTCATACTCGCACGTATGGGCTGTGTGTAGAGTATATGGTACACGTCAACAATTACCCGTTAGAACAGCACCGTAGGGAAAACGAAACGAAACGAAATGAAAGATAGGTCCCATCATTTCATTGCATGTGATTGTTGCATTTAACCCCAATAATAGGTCACTTACTGAGTATTTCTTTTAATACTAAAGCCACATGCTACTACATTTTTCAGGCTAAGGCAAGGTATTCCTGTACGGCTGACGACGGCATCGCAACTCAAGACCATGAAACATGCATAGGGTAGTGGTATTTATTTTCTTAGTCTTAGGCTAGAGTAGATGTTTTTTTAACTTGAATTCTTATTCATTTTTATTTAGTCTTTTGTTGTGTCGTTTTAAAAATGTTTTCGAAACACGTAAGTCCATAGCTGTGTTTTAAGATCAAGGTTATGTTTTATGGAATTTAAACGAAGTCTTCTGCATTCAATGTTTATGCCATGTTTACAGTAGCGACCTTAAATTAAGTGGAAAATTTTGGGTCGTTACAGTTGGTATCAGAGCCAGGTTATAGATCTTGTAGACTAGCCTACAATCTAGGCTTGGCATGTTCCATGGTCCCACCGTTGATGCCCTGTCTCCATCAGGTATGTCTTGCTTAAGATAAAAAAAATGAAATGTCGTTAATTGTGTATGTTGTTATTGCTTGGTCGTTATAAAATATAACTCGTAATTGGACTTTTACACCATTGATTGTATTATAATTTAATGCATTATTATTGGCTTAATTCTATATTTATTAGAATGTAGAATATGTTATGTTTTACCTTGCATGGAATGTGAATGCAAATTGTTGTATTGATGATGTTTGGATTTACTGAGGTTGTTATTGTGAATGAGTAGCTATAGTTTTTGTAAGCTACTAAATGTTAGTGTATGCTTGAAGATGATTTTTCTAAGAAATGTCATATTCTTTAGTTAGACATCTCGAACATAAATAAACTACACAGTCTTATGACCATAGAGATGGGAATGAATGTACCAGTGTATACTGAAGAGTAAGTAGTGTCGAATGAAATAAAATGACCTAAGAAGCTTGATAGATGTGCGAGTAGGTTGGTGGGTCGAGACTTAGGATTGAACACCTTAAGTCGATTGATTGGCTACGATCTTCCAGTTTATAGATTACCAACTAAAATTTTATTAAATCTAACCTTATTGCGTATAACTTAGAATGCTAACAAAAATCTAATCAATTGGATATGGGATCTTATTATTACAGGACCTGGTAAAATATGAAAGAAGATTTGATCCTAAATTAATTTCTTATAACCATAACTATAAACGATATAAAGGAGAACGAAATGTGCGATAGGATTTTACATAATGACTAACCAAAATCTCTAAATCTTCAATTTGTTTATGTTGAAAGCCATCTTACTCCTTTTTCTCGAATTGGAGGTTAGTGGAGAGAAGGAGAAAATGTTA
>NW_019272461.1:11457-17448 GCF_002738345.1 Cucurbita maxima | reverse complement strand
AAAATATATATATATATATATATATATATATATATATATTTCCTCACCTCTCTCCACTAACCTCTTGTCGCTCCCCACAATTATCTCTACTCGACTCATTCCAACTGCAAAAATCGAAAGAAACTGAAAAAAATGTCGCTCCCCACAATTATCTCTACTCGACTCATTCCAACTGCAAAAATCGAAAGAAACTGAAAAAAATAGTTAGATTTGAGAAAAAGTAAAATGACTTTCAACATATTGGAGATTTAGAGATTTTTGTCAGATATTACAATAAAATCCTATCTCAGATTTCCTTTTCCTCTATAGTTATGGTTATAAGAAATTAATCTAGGATCAAATCTTCTTTCATATCTTAACATGTAATAATCAGATCTCATATACAATTGATTAGATTTTTGTTAGCTCAGTAATATCGGTTTACACAATTGAAAAACCTATTTATAGGATGAAAATAACTAGAGAGGGAGGTAGATTGAGGAAAAATTTGTTAATCAGTATTTAACAATAAAACATGAAATATCAGAGGGGCAGTGAGCTCCTTTAAATCTCGTCTAACAGAAAAGATCAGAATTTATATCGGGGGCAGTGAGCTCCTTTAAATTGTCTAACAGAAAATATCAAAATTTTACGATGGCCTTTACCATGGCCAATGTAAATTAGGGAAATAATTTTATAGAGTTCAAACTTGAAACAGATGTCATGAGCTCATATAGGTTGACTCAGATTTCAAAGGATGGAATCGAACTTTCATTAAATATATATTTGTGACAACGACTTAAGCGAGCCAGGTAAGTGACCTTACTATCGGCATGGTTATATTTGATGTTGACACGTGCCCTGTGGTTCTGCACGTGTCATATATATTGATATGTGTGAATTGTCTGTGGATCAATATGCTTCCTATATGTTAATGAAACGTTAAGGTTAGGTTACATACCGGAGTGCTGCTATGGATAGGAGAGATTGATGAAAGAATACGGTCAGGTTATGGGTAGAAAGGGATAGGTTTGTGATAGATTGATAGAACGATAGTGTTAGGATACGTTCTTGTGATGATATGACTAAGGTACATTACTTAATGATATGTCTGTGATAGGTATAAGAACGTTAAGGTTATGGTAAGTTAGAGAACGACATGACTATGAAGTCTTTACGTTATGACTTATTTATGATATGATACATTGTATGCTAGATTATTGTGCTTACTTATTTATGATATGATACATTGTATGCTAGATTATTGTGCTTAAGTACACAGTCATGTGAACGTGAATGTATGTTATGTATGCTGTTTAGTCTGATGTGATGTGTAATGCATGTAACGATATGTTGTTCTTGAATGGTTATGGCATGATTGTATGAAATGTTTGAATGTAAACAGCATGAATTGTATGACATGAAATACGGTAAACTGTCTGGAATCATAACCCCGATAGGAATATGTATGAAATGTAAATTGAAAATGAGAAAGACATGAAGCATAGAACGTGACAGGGGGGTTATGTTCATTAATGATAACTGTAGAAGTAGTGGGGACCTCATGCATTATGTGTGTTCATGCATCTGGGGGGATACCCCTATCCCATCACGAGGGTACGGACGCATATATCCAATGGAAGGACAACGATCGTTATGCTTTGCATGACAGAATTCGAACCTAAGCGCGAAGAGCTCAATTAATTTCAAATCTGTCGCATTAACCACTCAAACACATCAACATTTGTTAAAAAAAAAAACTATGTTTAATTTCATAAATTATGTAAAAGTCAAATGGTCAATTTGACTTATTCTTTATGGAGATTAAAAGGGATCGGGAATAAATCCCGTCCACAAACATATCGAGATTGAATTCCGGCCACAAATGTCTTTTGTCGGGAGACTATAAATACCCACAATATGTTATGTAAAAATTAGATTCGTTGATGAATGTAATTCAGATCTCAAATTGAGACGTTTCCCTTAGAAATCCGGGCATCATATTTGCCATTTCTAAGTTTCAAGCAATTCTGGTGGTAGAATTGCACCTGAGTCATTCAATCAAGCCTTGATCAAGTTATATTGTGGAGTGACTCAATTTAGAACAAGGTTCCAAATCTTGCTTCTAGAGCTTCGATCGTAAGAAGTAATCTAATTCTAGCCTTATCTCTTGGTTGATCCAAATTTCGCATAAGGAGGTGTTAATTACTTTGATTCAAGGGTTCTTGCTAAAATAAAAGCTTGGATCGTTGGGATGAGGATTAGGGCCTTATCAGTTTGGTATCAGAGCCAAGTTGCATCTTTGTGGCCGACTCTAGAATTGATTTTATCTTTAATTTATGTTATTGTTTATCGTCTCTTTAAATCTGTCATTTAGTTTCTTACTGTCATTTCGAATGTTCTTCATTATCCTTCTACTTTGTTCTTAATGTCCTGTTAAAGATCATATTTAGATCTTGAAAGAAAAAAAAATCTTATCATATTGTCCTTAATATATTCTTATCATTAGTCGATTTGCACGTTTATTTGAAGATCAAATAAATTTCTATTCTCATTTTTCCCTAAAACATACTCGCACATATGGGCTGTGTGTAGAGTATATGGTACACAGCGGTGTGCGAACTAGCTGGTGAGCCCATACTCGCCCACCGGATAAGGAAAGTGGCCCAGTGGTGTGCGAACTAGCTGGTGAGCCCATACTCGAGATCATGGGACATGCATAGGATAGTGGTATTTATTTTCTTAGACTTAGGCTAGAATAGGATGTTTTAAACTTAAACGCTTATTTATCTTATTTCGAGTCTTTTGTTGTGTTGTTTTAAAAATATTTTCGAAACACGTAAGTCCATGGCTGTGTTTTAAGTTAAAGGTTATGTTTTATGGAATTTAAATGAAGTATTCCGCATTCAATGTTTATGGTACGTATATACTAGCGACCTTAAATTAAGTGGAAAATTTTGGGTTCAATGTTTATGATCTTTCTCATTCAATGTTTCGTTCTTCATTATCTTTCTATTTTGTTCTTAGCATTCTCTTAAAGATCCTATTAAGATCTTGAAAAAAAAAATTCCTTATCATATTTCTCTTAATAAATCCTTATTATTAGATCATTTCCACGTTTATTTGGAGATCAAATAAATTTCAATTCTCATTTTTCCCTAAAGCATATAAATGTGGAATTGTTGTGTTCGTTCTTCACGACCATTCTCTTTGGAATTCTTTTTTTCAGTGTGCAATTATATCCAAAAATATCTCTGTCTCTTATTTGTTTGTTCACTTCTTGTTTTATTTTGTTGTTATTTCATAATTAACTTATCTTGATTGCCTTGAATAACTTGCTACTATCAGAATTGTTTTACCCATATATTAGCCTACCTTGATCATAATTTAGTCACTTTCCCAAACAGCCTACCTTTGTGTGTATAAACACGAGTGTCCCTGAGTGTAAAATCAATGAGTTGAGTGTCTGAGGTCCTAAACATATTTCACTACTATTTGTACAATCATGAACCAAGACGAGGAAAATGGAGAGGAGATCAATGATCTAGTGAAGAAGTCTAGAAGAATGAGGAGGAATTAGAAGATTGGATTCATTTGGCACTTATAACAAACAGACTTGTTAAAACTCAAGTTATGGAGAATGATGTTGATGATCAAAGAGACAACTTGTTCCACATGCGGTGTTTAGTCAAGGGTACTACTTGTAGTCTTGTCATTGATAGTGGAAGTTGCACCAATGTTGTAAGTACCATGTTGATCAAAAGGTTGCAAATTCCGACCCAAGATCATCCTAAACCTTACAAGCTCCAATGGCTCAATGATAGTGGAACAATGAGGTAGTTTCTCAAGCTTTAATATCTTTTACTTTGGGAAAATATAAAGATGAAGTTCTTTGTGATGTGTTACCAATGCAAGTTGGAGATATATTGCTTGGCCGACCATGGCAATTTGATAGGAGGGTTATGTATGATGGCTATTTGAATAGGTATTCTTTTGTAAAAGATGGTAGAAAAACTATTCGTTTACCTTTGAGTTCTGCAAATGTATTTGCTGATCAATTAAAGTTGGAGGAAAGAAAAACAAGAGTTGAGTGAAAAAATAGAGAAAAATCAAAGAGAAAAAAAGAAGAATGAAAAAAGGGATGAAATTGATGAAAAAAGGAAGAGAGAAAGAGTTATTTGGCTACAGTTGGAGATGTGAGAAGGTTTTCACAAAAATCGATTTTTGTACTTTTGTACAATGGAGGATTTTTGGTCTCTAACTATAACAACTTGGCTTTGCCGGGTGTTTTTCAATCTCTTTTACAGGCATTTGAAGAAATGTTTCAAGATAAAGAAATACCTCCCATTAGAGGTACTGAACATAAAATAGATTTCATTCCAAGGACTGTCATTCCTTATAAGCCAGCTTATCGAGTCAATTCAACCGAGACAAAATAAATTCAAAGGCAAGTGGAGGAGCTCATGGAGAAGGGCTATGTATGGGAAAGTTTAAGACCATGTTCTATACGAGACTTATTGGTGCCAAAGAAAGATGAAACTTGGTGCATATGCATGGATAATAAAGTCATCAACAAAATCATGGTAAAGTATCGACATCCTATTCCTAGGTTAGACGATATGCTTGATTTATTGCATGATTCGTGTCTAGTTATAAAAATTATCTTGAAATATGGATATCATCAAATTAGAATGCTAGGAGATGAATGGAAAACAACTCTCAATATTAAGTTTGGATTGTATGAATGGCTTGTTATGCTTTTTAGGTTAACTAATGCTCCTAGTACACCCATGCGCTTAATATATAATATTTTGAGAAAATATATGAAAACATGTTGATGTTTATATTGATAATATTATAATTTATTTGAAGATTTTGCTTGAGCATGTTAAATTAGTTTTGATTACACAAAAAAAAGAAATTTAATTTTAATAAAGCTAGTTTTTGCATGGAAAAAGTTCACTCTATTCGCTTTATAGTTGGTAAAAGTAGAGTAGCTTTAGATAGAGACAAAGTTAAATTAATTATGGATTTGCCAATACAAAAAAGTGCACGTAAATTTAAAAGTTTTCATGAGTTAGCTAACCTCTATAAGATATTTATAAATGATTTTAGAACCATAACTGAACTATTGAAATTGAATGTTGTTTTTAAATGGAGAGAAATGCAAGAGAAGGCATCCAATTTTCTTAGGAAGAAATTAAGCAAACCATCCTTTGTTTTGGCTAGCTTTGATAAAACTATTGAAACTGAGTGTGATGTATGTGGTTTGGGCATAAATGTTGTTTTAATTCAAGATGGAAAGCACTTAACATATTTTAGTGAAAAACTAAATGGGCCAACATTGAAATATGCTACCGATGATAAAAAAATTATTTGCTTTAGTTCATATATGGCATGTGTTGCAACACTACTTATGGCCTAGAGAATTGGTGATCCATTTTGATCATGAAAACTTAAAGTATGTAAAGGGTAAAAGCAAACTGAATCAAAGACATGCAAAGTGGGTGGAATTTATTGAAACATTTTTGTATGTCATCAAATATAAGCAAGGTAATATGGCAGCTGATGTGTTATCTAAAAGGTACGATCTCTTTACTTAGTGTAAAAATTCTTGGACTTGAGCATATTACCGAATTATATAAAGATGACCAAGATTTCAGAACTATTTATCCATCTTGTCTTGCAAAAAAAAAAGCTATGGACGGTTATTATTTGTTTCATAAATTTTTTATGCTTTGTATTCCTAAATGCTCTATAAAAGATTTACTTTGGAGAGAAGCACATGGTGGTGCCTTAATGGAACATCTCAGGATTAATAAAGTTTATAAGATGTTGCATAAACATTTCTTTTGGCCGAAGATTAAGCATGATATCCAAAAGTTTTGTAGCAAACCTTGGACTAATATATCTATACAATTTGTTCTTGGTTTACTACACACTAAAAATGGTAAAGATTGTATTTTTGTTGTGGCAGATACGTTATTTTATTTCTGAATCAAGGACGAATCC
>NW_019272461.1:9944-11344 GCF_002738345.1 Cucurbita maxima | reverse complement strand
AAAACTCAATTGATTTCAAATCAAATCTGTCGCATTAGCCACTCAAGCACATCAACATTTGTTAGAAAAAATTATGTAAAAGTCAAATGGTCAATGTGACTTATTCTTTTGTGGAGATTAAAGGGGATCGGGAATAAATCCCATCCACAAACGTCTCGAATAAATTTCGTCCACAAACGTCTCGAATAAATTCCATCCACAAACGTCTTTTTTCGGGAGACTATAAATACCCACAATATGTTATGTAAAATTCAGATTCGTGTATGAATGTAATTCAGATCTCAAATTAAGACATTTCCCTTCGAAATTCGAGCATCATAGTTGTCATTTCTAAGTTTCAAGCAATTCTTGTGGTAGAATTGCACCCAAGCCATTCAATCAAGCCTTGATCAAGTTAGATTGTGGAGTGACTCAATTTAGAACAAGGCTCCAAATCTTGCTTCTAGATCTTCGATCGTAAGAGGTAATCTAATTCTATCTTATCCCTTGGTTGATCCAAATTTCATATAAGGAGGTGCTAATTACTTTTATTCAAGGGTTCTTGCTAAAACAAAAGCTTGGATCGTTTGGCTGAGGATTAGGGTTGCCTTATCACCTAGTACAAGATAAAATACCTTGGACCCAGCCTCCTATGACCATAATTCTAGATGACAAGCATGCCTCCGTGGAGAGCACGTAGTAGGCCTAGACAGTATAGAAAATGCCTTGGTACAAACCACATAAGTAGACCCAAGCAATATTGTTCATACAACCAAAGACGATCCCTATAGGAATTAAACACCCCTCAAGCAAACCATTACCTCAACTGAGTTTTGGTTAAGTTGGGAATTTGCGAGATAAAATCCACCAATATTGAGAATGAAGTGATGGAAGTCATGACCTCAAGGTTTGGTTGGAGTCTTCACGAACTAAGTTCAAGTTTATGGACTTCCAAAAGTGTGATGTGCCCTTTATGCCACTAATGAGATATGGGGTGTAGGATATTCCTATTGATGGATCACCTCAAGGATGACAAGTCGTTTTGGACCTAATGGATTACAATTCTTATTTAAAACTATAGTTCTAGAATTTTTTGAACTTATTTGTTCTACATCACCTTAAAATTTCTAAGGTCCTCGTAAAAAGTTTGAAAGTTCAACTTAAAATAATAAATCGGGAATTTAATACCTTGAGTGCTATACCATATGTAATTCATGAATTGCTTTCTGTATTTTATATTTTCTATCGGAAAGTATGCATATTTTGTTGTCCATTTTATGAAAGAGTTTTCAAAATCAATCAAATATTTATTATTCTTGGGCTAGAAACTATTATCTATTCGAGGAATTTTGTTATTGAAAATCTAATAAATCTCTAAAATTATCCCAAATTATTGAAAATCTAATAAATCTCTAAAATTA
>NW_019272461.1:0-5966 GCF_002738345.1 Cucurbita maxima | reverse complement strand
TCTATGTTAAACCCAGCTTTTTCACTTTTGTTGACTTGATGAATGGAGTAAAAGAACTTGGGATCGTCGATCTCTTCCTTCAAGATTGAGATGCACCTTTCTTTCTTTAATTCGACTGAACCCCAAATAATAGATAGAGGATAGAATTTTCTCGAAACGGTTATCAAAAGCAAAAGGCCTATCCCGCCGCTTTCACTTGATCCGACTTTGCTTGCTTGCGCAAAGGCTGAAAGTCATATAGAACCCCAACACATAGATCTCGTCTGACTTACCACATACCTAACGTCCGTCAAAGCTTGGAAGATAAAAAGTAATCCAAAAAAATAGATTGAAATGTGTCGCTTAGCGAAATATAGAAAATTGAACGTTGGAAGAACCGACCGTGGATACACAGCTGCTGGCGACGAGAGAGAAGCGTATTTGCAAAATATTGAAATGTATTACAACATGGCAAGAAGATAGGTCAACCAATCAAAGAGGACGTGTTGTGAGACACAACTTTACTTGCTAAATCGCACACGACCGAGTCTATCGTCTGTAACTCAAACAGTACCAAGGAACTGGAGCTCGATCCCCGTGCTCAAATCCTACCCAACCTGTTCACTAACCAACAAAATGAAGGAGTTAATATAACACATGCGAAAATAATTTGAATCTTAGGCACTTTTAGAAGATCAATTATAGTAAATAACTAGCATGTTCATAAGTATTAAAACTCAAAGTCTTTAAGTACTAACCTTTTGTAGTTCAAATTCCTTTTTCCTTACGAACCAGTTTCGAACCTCCACTAGTGTCTTCTTCACTATTCTCCAGCCTTAGAACGGGATTGTGGAATCCGGTGAGTGACTAAACTTGGGAGAGATTTAGTATATATGAAGAGAGTTTGTGAGAGTTTTCTCAAGGTTTTTCCCAGGGATAAGTTCCATGTATCTTGATCACTCTATTTATAGAGTCATGTATGCATGTTCATGCAAATTTGAGATCACCAAATTAAATTTGTGGGGTTTATTTTGCAAGCATGCAAGTTTGGTTACACCAAATTTTGACACTTCAAAATTCCACTAACTCAAACATCAATTTTTCCATTAAATTTAGTCAACAATTTAATTTTTTTCATTTTAATTCAACCATTAATTTCAAATTAAAGTAATATTAAATGATTAATTACACTATTCAATTAATATTTAATATTAATTTAAATATCAATCTCAATTAATTTCGATATATATTTGATTAAAATATTTAAATCTTATTTAAATTTCTCAGATTCTCTCTTTTTTGTTTAATTCATAAATAAAACAAAAATGCGGTTAAATATATCGTATATATGTAGCGCATATTCCCTAATTTGAATTTGAACACTTCGAACTCACTCATCACACTATTCTATGGTTTAGTCCGATATGAATCTCACAGTGTGAATTTTCCAGAGAGCGTAAAAGGAAAACGATGTATCTCGTATACCTTTTACCTCCCACTAAGTATTTTAGACGGTTGGGTATACTTATTACTTAGGTATATTCCGGCTAAATAAATATAACTTAAGTCTAGGTGATTTTTCTAAAACTTAAATCACTTCAGCATGCTCATAAAACTAGGCTAACTAAACTTAAGTATTGGTCCGATCTCCAGGTAGTAGGTGTACCGTAAACCGTTAACTTAAGTACCTCAAGCCTTAGACAAGATCGTGCCAGGTGAGCTTTCTCGTAACCGCAATTTTGTAAGACATCGACCTATTTTAACTATTAAAATTGATCGTGCTCGGTTCTTAACCCTAAGTGAGCATGCACTTATCTTTATTATAGATTTTAACATCTAACTCGTTTTAAGACGTTGAAAATAACCTATAACATGCATCTAACATGCTTTATATAACAATGATATAATAATCCATTCAATGCAATATAACAATTTATATCTTTTACTCATGGAACCCTAAACATGCATACTATACATCATAACACTTATAACATACTTGGAATGCATGAAACATGCTTAGCTTATGGTGGGATTTTAAATCTATATGACATACTTTATGCATATACATTTTCTATTTAATTAAAACATACATTCATAATGCATAATTAATTAAACACGCTAAAGTGGATTGGTTTTGGCATTTTAAAGCAAGCAATTAACTAAATTATTACATTAATAATTAAAAATAACTTGAACCGCTCCCGAGGATCACGAACTGAGCGAACCAACCCCTAAAAACATTGAACCGTACCCCAATGGCAGAAAAAACACCCAAACCACATCTTCCATCTTTTTCTTCGGTTCAGCTTGCTTTCTCTTCCATTTTCAATCAATTACAACCTAAAATAGACTCTAATGACTCCAGAAAAATTACAGACCTTTCTTCACTCATTAAAGCCCATATTTATTAGGCCAATTACAATAATTGTATCAAATGGAAGCATAAAAAAAATGTCAAAACTAAAAACATCCACTTTAGCAACCACAAAATTTCATTCATCAAATGGTACCCACCATGCTCAAATTAATGTAAATAAAGTTCCTAAAATATACTAATTGATGGAGTTAATATAACATGTGCGGAAGAAATTTGGATCTTAGGCACTATTTGAACATTAATTATAGTAAATAACTAGCATGTTCATAAGTATTAAAACTCAAAGGTCTTTAAGTACTAACCTTTTGTAGTTCAAATTTCTTTTTCCTCACAAACCGATTTCGAACCACCACTAGTGTCTTTTTTCAATTCTTGGCAAAGCTGGATGCATGGTACTTTTCAACACACGGCCCACGTACGCATACATGGACCCATCAGACGGATTGGTATACATGCCCCTTAGGCCGGACATTGTCGGGCACAACACAATACACGTCACTGAACCCTCATCAAAGAAAAGGTCTTCATGATAACATGTCGAACATAAATATCGAAGGTATGCCTCCGTACTAGCATAACATAACGGGGAAGTATCCTGATACACATGACATACATATAGGCACGAGGTCCCATGATTTTTATTCATAAGATAACATTTATTTCATTTCCTTTCTCCTTCCCTCCATAACATATTTCATGTATGTATCACGCATACATGGATAAACATTAATCCATCACATAACTTTACATGGAAAGATGTAACATTTCATACCTGTCATACCATAACAATATATCATATCATAAACATGCCACTTATCACTTGTCTCGTACCATAACATATTTCATATCATTTTCATATCATATCACAATGTGTGTATATATCTATAATTCAGGTGTCGTATCATAATCATATTGTATTGTAAACACTTCATGGTCAATGTAATTCAGGTGTATATATATCTGTAATTCAGGTAGTAGTTATCTTGCACGTAGGATCCGTCCTATGAGAGGTCGTTGATCATGTGAGTAGCTTGTTTAGGTGGCATGTACCGAGTGGTAGCACCCCCTCACCATAGGTTACTTCATGGCCTGTGAGACGAGTTCATCAGTTAACACTCACATGGATGCAAGCAGACCAACACTCGCCATGTTCTTCCCCACCTTGTACCATTGCAAAGGCTAAGTTTTCTGCCCAGGTCTTTGTACCAAGAGTGTGGAAACTCTAAGGACAAAAGTAAACAATTGGTTCCCTACTAAGTTAAGGATGTGATGAGAGACTACAAGTAGGTTGTTTAATCGTGATGAGAGGGTACTCTAGAGTTTAGAAGTAATAGAGGAATTATGGACCTGGGGAATCATGTATCTCGTTCCCCCTTCCCTCGCTAGATGAATTTGGCAAATATTAATACACATTTTGATTTCCCTCTTATTTTATACACAGATTGGAAAAAAATTTCCTAGAGACTCAGGGAGCCATACCCCTATCCTAGATGCATGAACACACATAGTGCATGAGGTCCCAAAACTTTGTTCCATTTTCATTATCCTTTAATACAACTCCGCTAGTATTATGTACATATCATATCATTTTTCATATCGTTTCAGATATCGTTCATCATTCATATCATATCGTTTCTCATTCTGCAGTTCTTAAATCATACATAATTCTAACGGGGTTATATTTCATGCCATTTATCGTAATTTTATGTCATTCTTATCATACTGTATACACAATTTAAGAGACCTAACATAACGTTCTATGCTTTTAACATAACATTTTATCATATACACATCATATCATGACATATTGCATCACAATGTATCATATCATAAACAAGTCATAACGTAAATCGTACTCATATTGTTTTCTAACTTATCATAGTCTTAATGTTCTTATGCCTTTCACAGACATATCATTACGTGAATGTACCTCAGTCATATCATCACAAGAACATAACATAACATAACACTATTGTTCTATCAATCTGTCACAAACCTATCCCTTACTACCCATAGCCTAACCGTATTCTTCCATCAATCTCTCCTATCCATATCACTTCGGTATGTAACCTAACCTTAACGTTTCATGAACGTATTTTACTCTTATCGTTACATTTGGTTTTGTGCATCCTTCTCGTATCCTATCTTAAACATATCATTGAACACATCGTACCGTAATTATTATCAAACAATTCACATATTATTAACATATACATAACAAATAAGAAGCATATCGATCCACAGACAATTCACACATATCAATTTATATGACACGAGCAGAACCACGAGGCACGTGTCAACAACAAATATAACCATGTTGATAGTAAAGTCACTTACTGTGTTAGCTTAAGTCGTTGTCACCAATATATCCTTAATGAAAGTTCGATTCCGTCCTTTGAAGTCCAAGTCAACCTATGTGAGCCCATGACATCAGTTTCAAGTTTGAACTCTATACAATTATTTCTCTCATTTACATTGGCTAGTGTTAAATTCGGATATTTCCTGTTAGATTAAATTAAATAGAGTTCCTTGCTCTCGATCTTTCCTATTTTATTTTTAAATTATATTCAACAAATCTTTCCTCAATCTTCCTTTTTTTTTTTATTCTTTTTCTTTTTTTCTTTTTTCTTTTTTTTTTCTTTTTTCTTTTTTATTTTTTCTTTTTGGTTAACAGATTATGGAATTCTATCTCTATTTCATTTTTTCTTATTTCCTTTGTCTTCCTTCTCATTTAGTTAACTATTATATTCTTAGCTTTTATTTTAATAGATTTATTTGTTATATTCTTTTTCTATAATTCATATAAAATTATTGACAACCTAAATCATTGCAACAATTCGGTAGATCTAAAATGTAATTGGTTGTGATTTCCTAAAACTCATACAAAATTCTTCTCATTTAATCTCTAATTCAAAACTAAATAATTGTAACCAAATTAATATTATTTAATAAAATAAGAGGAAGATTTAATATTATTTCACAATTACTCGTTTGAATCAAGTTATTAGTACATTGATAGACTGGAGCGAATTGAAATAGCCTTAGGTAATCTTCAAGGGAGGGAAGTACTCTTGAATGAAGGAGTTGAAAATGAAGAAGATGACAATGTCACCCTTTTAGCGGGACATAGTCATAGGGGAGGGAGAGATGTCGGTTGAGGGTAGAGAAATTTTAGCACTAAAAAGAATTGAGAGGGAGTACCAGTATGAGAGAGAAAAAGAAAAAGGAGTCAGGGGAGTAAAGCTAAAAATTCAAACTTTCTATGGGAAATATGATCCAGAGGAGTATTTGCAATATGAGAGCAAAATTGAGCATGTCTTCGATTGCAACAATTTCAGTGAAGAAAGAAAGTTGAAGCTTGTTGTGGCTGAATTTTTGTGATTACGCCATTATATGGTGGACATCTTTAAAATCAGTGTGGAGGAGAAATGTTGTGTTATGAAGCTATCTGTGTGACGACCCAAAATTTTCTACTTAATTTAAGGTCGCTACTATATACGTACCATAAACATCGAATGCGGAAGACTTCATTTAAATTCTATAAAACATAACTTTTATCTTAAAACATAGCCATGGACTTACGTGTTTCGAAAACATCTTTAAAACGACA
>NW_019272460.1:27227-29313 GCF_002738345.1 Cucurbita maxima | reverse complement strand
AGTGCACAAAACAGTAAAAGAGTTCTTCAAATCGAACCCTTCTTCGGAAACCCAAACAGGGAAGTTTGTAGTCCGTGCTAAAAAAACCGAGTCACAATCTTCGTTTTTCGAAACTCTTGTGAGGAATTATAAGGCTTGATGATTTAGAATATTATTTCTAAGAAACGGAGTGCACAAAACAGTAAAAGAGTTCTTCAAATCGAACCCTTCTTCGGAAACCCAAACAGGGAAGTTTGTAGTACGTGCTTAAAAACCGAGTCACGGTCGACGTTTGTCAAAAGTTTTGTGAGGAATGATAAGGCTTGATGATTTAGAATATTATTTCTAAGAAACGGAGTGCAGAAAACAGTAAAAGAGTTCTACAAATCCAACCCTCTTCGGAAACCCAAAAGGGAAGTTTGTAGTACGTGCTAAAAAAACCGAGTCACGGTCGACGTCTATCNGACGTCTATCGAAAGTTTTGTGAGGAATGATAAGGCTTGATGATTTAGAATATTATTTCTAAGAAACAAAAAAGAGTTCTTCAAATCCAACCCTTCTTTGTAAACCCAAACAGGGAAGTTTGTAGTCCGTGCTAAAAAAACCGAGTCACGATCTTCGTGTTTCGAAACTCTTGTGAGGAATGATAAGGCTTGACGATTTAGAATATTATTTCTAANCTCTTCGGAAACCCAAAACGGGAAGTTTGTAGTACGTGCTAAAAAAACCGAGTCACGGTCGACGTTTGTCGAAAGTTTTGTGAGGAATGATAAGGCTTGATGATTTAGAATATTATTTCTAAGAAACGGAGTGCACAAAACAGTAAAAGAGTTCTTCAAATCGAACCCTTCTTCTGAAACCCAAACAGGGAAGTTTGTAGTTCGTGCTAAAAAAACCGAGTCACGGTCGACGTTTGTCGAAAGTTTTGTGAGGAATTATAAGGCTTGATGATTTAGAATATTATTTCTACGAAACGGAGTGCAGAAAACAGTAAAAGAGTTCTTCAAATCGAACCCTTCTTCTGAAACCCAAACAGGGTAGTTTGTAGTTCGTGCTAAAAAAACCGAGTCACGGTCGACGTTTGTCGAAAGTTTTGTGAGGAATTATAAGGATTGATGATTTAGAATATTATTTCTACGAAACAGAAAAGAGTTCTTCAAATCGAACCCTTCTTCGTGAACCCAAACAGGGAAGTTTGTAGTCCGTGCTAAAAAAACCGAGTCACGATCTTCGTGTTTCGAAACTCTTGTGAGGAATGNATGATTTAGAATATTATTTCTACGAAACGGAGTGCAGAAAACAGTAAAAGAGTTCTTCAAATCGAACCCTCTTCGGAAACCCAAAACGGGATGTTTGTAGTACGTGCTAAAAAACCCGAGTCACGGTGGACGTCTGTCGAAAGTTTTGTGAGGAATGATAAGGCTTGATGATTTAGAATATTATTTTTAAGAAACGGAGTGCACAAAACCGTAAAAGAGTTCTTCAAATCGAACCCTTCTTCGGAAACCCAAACAGGGAAGTTTGTAGTACGTGCTAGTAAAAGAGTTCTTCAAATCGAACCCTTCTTCGGAAACCCAAACAGGGAAGTTTGTAGTACGTGCTAAAAAACCTGAGTCACGGTCGACGTTTGTCGAAAGTTTTTTGAGGAACGATTAGGCTTGATGATTTAGAATATTATTTCTAAGAAATGGAGTGCACAAAACAGTAAAAGAGCTCTTCAAATCGAACCCTTCTTCTGAAACCCAAACAGGGTAGTTTGTAGTTCGTGCTAAAAAAACCGAGTCACGGTCGACGTTTGTCGAAAGTTTTGTGAGGAATGATAAGGCTTGATGATTTAGAATATTATTTCTAAGAAACGGAGTGCACAAAACAGTAAAAGAGTTCTTCAAATCGAACCCTTCTTCGGAAACCCAAACAGGGAAGTTTGTAGTACGTGCTTAAAAACCGAGTCACGGTCGACGTCTGTCGAAAGTTTTGTGTGGAATGATAAGGCTTGATGATTTAGAATATTATTTCTAAGAAACAGAAAAGAGTTCTTCAAATCTAACCCTTCTTTGTAAACCCAAACAGGGAAGTTTGTAGTCCGTGCTAAAAAAACCGAGTCACG
>NW_019272460.1:26790-26991 GCF_002738345.1 Cucurbita maxima | reverse complement strand
GAGGAATGATAAGGCTTGATTATTTAGAATATTATTTCTAAGAAACGGAGTGCAGAAAACAGTAAAAGAGTTCTTCAAATCGAACCCTTCTTCGGAAACCCAAACAGGGAAGTTTGTAGTATGTGCTAAAAAAACCGAGTCACGGTCGACGTTTTTCAAAACTCTTGTGAGGAATGATAAGGCTTGACGTTTTAGAATATT
>NW_019272460.1:23713-26482 GCF_002738345.1 Cucurbita maxima | reverse complement strand
AAACCCAAACAGGGAAGTTTGAAGTACGTGCTAAAAAAACCGAGTCACGGTCGACGTTTGTCAAAAGTTTTGTGAGGAATGATAAGGCTTGATGATTTAGAATATTATTTCTATGAAACGGAGTGCACAAAACAGTAAAAGAGTTCTTCAAATCGAACCCTTCTTCGGAAACCCAAACAGGGAAGTTTGTAGTTCGTGCTAAAAAAACCGAGTCACGGTCGACGTTTGTCGAAAGTTTTGTGAGGATGTATAAGGATTGATGATTTAGAATATTATTTCTACGAAACGGAGTGCAGAAAACAGTAAAAGAGTTCTATAAATCGAACCCTCTTCGGAAACCCAAAACGGGAAGTTTGTAGTACGTGCTAAAAAAACCGAGTCACGGTCGACGTTTGTCGAAAGTTTTGTGAGGAATGATAAGGCTTGATGATTTAGAATATTATTTCTAATAAACGGAGTGCACAAAACAGTAAAAGAGTTCTTCAAATCGAACCGTCTTCGGAAACCCAAAACGGGAAGTTTGTAGTACGTGCAAACAAAACCGAGTCACGGTCGACGTCTATCGAAACTCTTGTGAGGAATGATAAGGCTTGACGATTTAGAATATTATTTCTAAGAAACGGAGTGCAGAAAACAGTAAAAGAGTTCTTCAAATCGAACCCTTCTTCGGAAACCCAAACAGGGAAGTTTGTAGTTCGTGCTAAAAAAACCGAGTCACGGTCGACGTCTGTCGAAAGTTTTGTGAGGAATGATAAGGCTTGATGATTTAGAATATTATTTCTAAGAAACAGAGTGCACAAAACAGTAAAAGAGTTCTTCAAATCGAACCCTTCTTCGGAAACCCAAACAGGGATGTTTGTAGTCCGTGCTAAAAAAACCAAGTCACGATCTTCGATTTTCAAAACTCTTGTGAGGAATGATAAGGCTTGACGATTTAGTATATTATTTCTAAGAAACGAAGTGCAGAAAACAGTAAAAGAGTTCTTCAAATCGAACCCTCTTTGGAAACCCAAAACGGGAAGTTTGTAGTACGTGCTAAAAGAACCAAGTCACGGTCGACGTCTGTCAAAAGTTTTGTGAGGAATGACAAGGCTTGATGATTTAGAATATTATTTCTAAGAAACGGAGTGCACAAAACAGTAAAAGAGTTCTTCAAATCGAACCCTCTTCGGAAACCCAAAACGGGAAGTTTGTAGTACGTGCTAAAAAAACCGAGTCACGGTCGACGTCTGTCGAAAGTTTTGTGAGGAATGATAAGGCTTGATGATTTAGAATATTATTTCTAAGAAACGGAGTGCACAAAACAGTAAAAGAGTTCTTCAAATCGAACCGTCTTCGGAAACCCGAAACAGGAAGTTTGTAGTACGTGCTAAAAACACCGAGTCACGGTCGACGTCTATCGAAAGTTTTGTGAGGAATGATAAGGCTTGATGATTTAGAATATTATTTCTAAGAAACGGAAAAGAGTTCTTCAAATCGAACCCTTCTTCGTAAACCCAAACAGGGAAGTTTGTAGTCCGTGCTAAAAAAACCGAGTCACGATCTTCGTATTTCGAAACTCTTGTGAGGAATGATAAGGCTTGACGATTTAGAATATTATTTCTAAGAAACGGAGTGCAGAAAACAGTAAAAGAGTTCTTCAAATCGAACCCTCTTCGGAAACCCAAAACGGGAAGTTTGTAGTACGTGCTAAAAAAACCGAGTCACGGTCGACGTCTGTCGAAAGTTTTGTGAGGAATGATAAGCCTTGATGATTTAGAATATTATTTCTAAGAAACAGAGTGCACAAAACAGTAAAAGAGTTCTTCAAATCGAACCCTTCTTCGGAAACCCAAATAGGGATGTTTGTAGTCCGTGCTAAAAAAACCGAGTCACGATCTTCGTTTTTAAAACTCTAGTGAGGAATGATATGGCTTGACGATTTAGAATATTATTTCTAAGAAATGGAATGCAGAAAACAGTAAAAGAGTTCTTCAAATCGAACCCTCTTCGGAAACCCAAAACGGGAAGTTTGTAGTACGTGCTAAAAAAACCGAGTCACGGTCGATGTCTGTCGAAAGTTTTGTGAGGAATGATAAGGCTTGATTATTTAGAATATTATTTCTAAGAAACAGAGTGCACAAAACAGTAAAAGAGTTCTTCAAATCGAACCCTTCGGAAATCAAAACAGGGAAGTTTGTTGTACGTGCTAAAAAAACCGAGTCACGGTCGACGTTTGTCGAAAGTTTTGTGAGGAATGATAAGGCTTGATGATTTAGAATATTATTTCTAAGAAACGGAGTGCAGAAAATAGTAAAAGAGTTCTACAAATCCAACCCTCTTCGGAAACCCAAAAGGGAAGTTTGTAGTACGTGCTAAAAAAACCGAGTCACGATCGACGTCTATCGAAAGTTTTGTGAGGAATGATAAGGCTTGATGATTTAGAATATTATTTCTAAGAAACGGAGTGCAGAAAACAGTAAAAGAGTTCTACAAATCCAACCCTCTTCGGAAACCCAAAAGGGAAGTTTGTAGTACGTGCTAAAAAAACCGAGTCACGATCTTCGTGTTTCGAAACTCTTGTGAGGAATGATAAGGCTTGACGATTTAGAATATTATTTCTAAGAAACGGACTGCGTAAAACAGTAAAAGAGTTCTTTAATTGGAACCCTTCTTCGGAAACCCAAACAGGGAAGTTTGAAGTACGTGCTAAAAAAACCGAGTCACGGTCGACGTTTGTCAAAAGTTTTGTGAGGAATGATAAGGCTTGATGATTTAGAATATTATTTC
>NW_019272460.1:12618-23600 GCF_002738345.1 Cucurbita maxima | reverse complement strand
ATGATTTAGAATATTATTTCTACGAAACGGAGTGCAGAAAACAGTAAAAGAGTTCTTCAAATCGAACCCTCTTCGGAAACCCAAAACGGGATGTTTGTAGTACGTGCTAAAAAACCCGAGTCACGGTCGACGTCTGTCGAAAGTTTTGTGAGGAATGATAAGGCTTGATGATTTAGAATATTATTTTTAAGAAACGGAGTGCANGTCGACGTTTGTCAAAAGTTTTGTGAGGAATGATAAGGCTTGATGATTTAGAATATTATTTCTAAGAAACGGAGTGCAGAAAACAGTAAAAGAGTTCTACAAATCCAACCCTCTTCGGAAACCCAAACAGGGAAGTTTGTAGTACGTGCTTAAAAACCGAGTCACGGTCGACGTTTGTCAAAAGTTTTGTGAGGAATGATAAGGCTTGATGATTTAGAATATTATTTCTACGAAACGGAGTGCAGAAAATAGTAGAAGAGTTCTTCAAATCGAACCCTTCTTCGGAAACCCAAACAGGGAAGTTTGTAGTACGTGCTTAAAAACCGAGTCACGGTCGACGTTTGTCAAAAGTTTTGTGAGGAATGATAAGGCTTGATGATTTAGAATATTATTTCTAAGAAACGGACTGCGTAAAACAGTAAAAGAGTTCTTTAACTGGAACCCTTCTTCGGAAACCCAAACAGGGAAGTTTGTAGTACGTGCTTAAAAACCGAGTCACGGTCGACGTTTGTCAAAAGTTTTGTGAGGAATGATAAGGCTTGATGATTTAGAATATTATTTCTAAGAAACAGAAAAGAGTTCTTCAAATCTAACCCTTCTTAGTAAACCCAAACAGGGAAGTTTGTAGTCCGTGCTAAAAAAACCGAGTCACGATCTTCGTGTTTCGAAACTCTTGTGAGGAATGATAAGGCTTGATGATTTAGAATATTATTTCTAAGAAACGGACTGCGTAAAACAGTAAAAGAGTTCTTTAACTGGAACCCTTCTTCGGAAACCCAAACAGGGAAGTTTGAAGTACGTGCTAAAAAAACCGAGTCACGGTCGACGTTTGTCGAAAGTTTTGTGAGGAATGATAAGGCTTGATGATTTAGAATATTATTTCTATGAAACGGAGTGCAGAAAACAGTAAAAGAGTTCTTCAAATCGAACCCTTCTTCTGAAACCCAAACAGGGTAGTTTGTAGTTCGTGCTAAAAAAACCGAGTCACGGTCGACGTTTGTCGAAAGTTTTGTGAGGAATTATAAGGATTGATGATTTAGAATATTATTTCTACGAAACGGAGCGCAGAAAACAGTAAAAGAGTTCTTCAAATCGAACCCTCTTCGGAAACCCAAAACGGGATGTTTGTGGTACGTGCTAAAAAACCCGAGTCACGGTCGACGTCTGTCGAATGTTTTGTGAGGAATGATAAGGCTTGATGATTTAGAATATTATTTTTAAGAAACGGAGTGCACAAAATAGTAAAAGAGTTCTTCAAATCGAACCCTTCTTCGGAAACCCAAACAGGGAAGTTTGTAGTACGTGCTAAAAAACCTGAGTCACGGTCGACGTTTGTCGAAAGTTTTTTGAGGAATGATAAGGCTTGATGATTTAGAATATTATTTCTATGAAACGGAGTGCAGAAAACAGTAAAAGAGTTCTTCAAATCAAACCCTTCTTCGGAAACCCAAACAAAGAAGTTTGTAGTACGTGCTAAAAAACCTTAGTCACGGTCGACGTTTGTCGAAAGTTTTTTGAGGAACGATAAGGCTTGATGATTTAGAATATTATTTCTAAGAAATGGAGTGCACAAAACAGTAAAAGAGTTCTTCAAATCGAACCCTTCTTCTGAAACCCAAACAGGGTAGTTTGTAGTTCGTGCTAAAAAAACCGAGTCACGGTCGACGTTTGTCGAAAGTTTTGTGAGGAATNGTAAAAGAGTTCTTCAAATCGAACCCTTCTTCGGAAACCCAAACAGGGAAGTTTGTAGTACGTGCTAAAAAAACCGAGTCACGGTCGACGTTTTTCAAAACTCTTGTGAGGAATGATAAGGCTTGACAATTTAGAATATTATTTCTGAGAAACGGAGTGCAGAAAATAGTAAAAGAGTTCTACAAATCCAACCCTCTTCGGAAACCCAAAAGGGAAGTTTGTAGTACGTGCTAAAAAAACCGAGTCACGGTCGACGTTTGTCGAAAGTTTTGTGAGGAATGATAAGGCTTGATGATTTAGAATATTATTTCTAAGAAACGGAGTGCAGAAAACAGTAAAAGAGTTCTTCAAATCGAACCCTTCTTCGGAAACCCAAACAGGGAAGTTTGTAGTACGTGCTAAAAAAACCGAGTCACGGTCGACGTTTGTCGAAAGTTTTGTGAGGAATGATAAGGCTTGATGATTTAGAATATTATTTCTAAGAAACGGAGTGCGTAAAACAGTAAAAGAGTTCTTCAAATGGAACCCTTCTTCCGAAACCCTAACAGGGAAGTTTGTAGTACGTGCTAAAAAAACCGAGTCACGGTCGACGTCTATCGGAAGTTTTGTGAGGAATGATAAGGCTTGATGATTTAGAATATTATTTCTAAGAAACGGAAAAGAGTTCTTCAAATCGAACCCTTCTTCGGAAACCCAAACAGGGAAGTTTGTAGTCCGTGCTAAAAAAACCGAGTCACGATCTTCGTGTTTCGAAACTCTTGTGAGGGATGATAAGGCTTGACGATTTAGAATATTATTTTTAAGAAACGGAGTGCGTAAAACAGTAAAAGAGTTCTTCAACTGGAACCCTTCTTCGGAAACCCAAACAGGGAAGTTTGAAGTACGTGCTAAAAAAACCGAGTCACGGTCGACGTTTGTCAAAAGTTTTGTGAGGAATGATAAGTCTTGATGATTTAGAATATTATTTCTACGAAACGGAGTGCACAAAACAGTAAAAGGGTTCTTCAAATCGAACCCTTCTTCGGAAACCCAAACAGGGAAGTTTGTAGTTCGTGCTAAAAAAACCGAGTCAAGGTCGATGTTTGTCGAAAGTTTTGTGAGGAATTATAAGGATTGATGATTTAGAATATTATTTCTACGAAACGGAGTGCAGAAAACAGTAAAAGAGTTCTTCAAATCGAACCCTCTTCGGAAACCCAAACAGGGAAGTTTGTAGTACGTGCTAAAAAAACCGAGTCACGGTCGACGTTTGTCGAAAGTTTTGTGAGGAATGATAAGGCTTGATGATTTAGAATATTATTTCTAACAAACGGAGTGCGTAAAACAGTAAAAGTATTCTTCAAATGGTACCCTCCTTCGGAAACCCAAACAGAGAAGTTTGTAGTACGTGCTAAAAAACACCGAGTCACGGTCGACGTTTGTCGAAAGTTTTGTNAGTCCGTGCTAAAAAAACCGAGTCACGATCTTCGTTTTTCGAAACTCTTGTGAGGAATGATAAGGCTTGACGATTTAGAATATTATTTCTAAGAAACGGAGTGCAGAAAACAGTAAAAGAGTTCTTCTAATGGAACTCTTCTAAGGAAACCCAAACAGAGAAGTTTGTAGTACATGGTAAAAAAACCGAGTCACGGTCGACGTTTGTCGAAAGTTTTGTGAGGAATGATAAGGCTTGATGATTTAGAATATTATTTCTAAGAAACGGAGTGCATAAAACAGTAAAANTCTTCAAATGGAACCCTTCTTCCGAAACCCTAACAGGGAAGTTTGTAGTACGTGCTAAAAAAACCGAGTCACGGTCGACGTTTGTCGAAAGTTTTGTGAGGAATGATAAGGCTTGATGATTTAGAATATTATTTCTAAGAAACGGAGTGCATAAAACAGTAAAAGAGTTCTTCTAATGGAACTCTTCTAAGGAAACCCAAAAAGAGAAGTTTGTAGTACATGCTAAAAAGACCGAGTCACGGTCGACGTTTGTCGAAAGTTTTGTGAGGAATGATAAGGCTTGATGATTTAGAATACTATTTCTAAGAAACCGAGTGCATAAAATAGTAAAAGAGTTCTTCAAATCGAACCCTCTTCGGAAACCCAAAACGGGAAGTTTGTAGTACGTGCTAAAAAAACCGAGTCACGGTCGACGTCTGTCGAAGGTTTTGTGAGGAATGAAAAGGCTTGATGATTTAGAATATTATTTCTAAGAAACGGAGTGCATAAAACAGTAAAAGAGTTCTTCTAATGGAACTCTTCTAAGGAAACCCAAACAGAGAAGTTTGTAGTACATGCTAAAAAAACCGAGTCACGGTCGACGTTTGTCGAAAGTTTTGTGAGGAATGATAAGGCTTGATGATTTAGAATACTATTTCTAAGAAACCGAGTGCATAAAATAGTAAAAGAGTTCTTTAAATCGAACCCTCTTCGGAAACTCAAATAGGGAAGTTTGTAGTACGTGCTAAAAAAACCGAGTCACGGTCGACGTCTGTCGAAAGTTTTGTGTGGAATGATAAGGCTTGATGATTTAGAATATTATTTCTAAGAAACGGAGTGCACAAAACAGTAAAAGAGTTCTTCAAATCGAACCCTTCTTCGGAAACCCAAACAGGGAAGTTTGTAGTACATGCTTAAAAAACCGAGTCACGGTCGACGTTTGTCGAAAGGTTTGTGAGGAATGATAAGGCTTGATGATTTAGAATATTATTTCTAAGAAACGGAGTGCACAAAAGAGTAAAAGAGTTCTTCAAATCGAACCCTTCTTCAGAAACCCAAACAGGGAAGTTTGTAGTCCGTGCTAAAAAAACCGAGTCACGATCTTCGTTTTTCGAAACTCTTGTGTGGAATGATAAGGCTTGATGATTTAGAATATTATTTCTAAGAAACGGAGTGCACAAAACAGTAAAAGAGTTCTTCAAATCGAACCCTTCTTCGGAAACCCAAACAGGGAAGTTTGTAGTACGTGCTAAAAAAACCGAGTCACGGTCGNCGTTTGTCGAAAGTTTTGTGAGGAATGATAAGGCTTGATGATTTAGAATATTATTTCTAAGAAACGGAGTGCACAAAACAGTAAAAGAGTTCTTCAAATCGAACCCTTCTTCGGAAATCCAAACAGCGAAGTTTGTAGTACGTGCTTAAAAAACCGAGTCACGGTCGACGTCTGTCGAAAGTTTTGTGTGGAATGATAAGGCTTGATGATTTAGAATATTATTTCTAAGAAACGGAGTGCGTAAAACAATAAAAGAGTTCTTCAAATGAACCCTTCTTCGGAAACCCAAACAGGGAAGTTTGTAGTACATGGTAAAAAAACCGAGTCACGGTCGACGTTTGTCGAAAGTTTTGTGAGGAATGATAAGGCTTGATGATTTAGAATATTATTTCTAAGAAACGGAGTGCGTAAAACAATAAAAGAGTTCTTCAAATGAACCCTTCTTCGGAAACCCAAACAGGGAAGTTTGTAGTACATGGTAAAAAAACCGANTCACGGTCGACGTTTGTCGAAAGTTTTGTGAGGAATGATAAGGCTTGATGATTTAGAATATTATTTCGAAGAAACGGAGTGCATAAAACAGTAAAAGAGTTCTTCTAATGGAACTCTTCTAAGGAAACCCAAACAGAGAAGTTTGTAGTACATGCTAAAAAGACCGAGTCACGGTCGACGTTTGTCGAAAGTTTTGTGAGGAATGATAAGGCTTGATGATTTAGAATACTATTTCTAAGAAACCGAGTGCATAAAATAGTAAAAGAGTTCTTCAAATCGAACCCTCTTCGGAAACTCAAATAGGGAAGTTTGTAGTACGTGCTAAAAAAACCGAGTCACGGTCGACGTCTGTCGAAAGTTTTGTGAGGAATGATAAGGCTTGATGATTTAGAATATTATTTCTAAGAAACGGAGTGCACAAAACAGTAAAAGAGTTCTTCAAATCGAACCCTTCTTCGGAAACCCAAACAGGGAAGTTTGTAGTCCGTGCTAAAAAAACCGAGTCACAATCTTCGTTTTTCGAAACTCTTGTGAGGAATGATAAGGCTTGATGATTTAGAATATTATTTCTAAGAAACGGAGTGCACAAAACAGTAAAAGAGTTCTTCAAATCGAACCCTTCTTCGGAAACCCAAACAGGGAAGTTTGTAGTCCGTGCTAAAAAAACCGAGTCACAATCTTCGTTTTTCGAAACTCTTGTGAGGAATGATAAGGCTTGATGATTTAGAATATTATTTCTAAGAAACGGAGTGCACAAAACAGTAAAAGAGTTCTTCAAATTGAACCCTTCTTCGGAAACCCAAACATGGAAGTTTGTAGTACGTGCTTAAAAAACCGAGTCACGATCTTCGTTTNCGACGTTTGTCGAAAGTTTTGTAAGGAATGATAAGGCTTGATGATTTAGAATATTATTTCTAAGAAACGGAGTGCAGAAAACAGTAAAAGAGTTCTTCAAATCCAACCCTCTTCGGAAACCCAAAAGGGAAGTTTGTAGTACGTGCTAAAAAAACCGAGTCACGGTCGACGTCTATCGAAAGTTTTGTGAGGAATGATAAGTCTTGATGATTTAGAATATTATTTCTAAGAAACAGAAAAGTGTTCTTCAAATCGAACCCTTCTTCGGAAACCCAAACAGGGAAGTTTGTAGTCCGTGCTAAAAAAACTGAGTCACAATCTTCGTGTTTTGAAACTCTTGTGAGGAAAGATAAGGCTTGACGATTTAGAATATTATTTCTAAGAAACGGAGTGCAGAAAACAGTAAAAGAGTTCTACAAATCCAACCCTATTCGGAAACCCAAAAGGGAAGTTTGTAGTACGTGCTAAAAAAACCGAGTCACGGTCGACGTCTATCGAAAGTTTTGTTAGGAATGATAAGTCTTGATGATTTAGAATATTATTTCTAAGAAACAGAGTGCACAAAAGAGTAAAAGTGTTCTTCAAATCGAACCCTTCTTCGGAAACCAAAACAGGGAAGTTTGTAGTCCGTGCTAAAAAAACCGAGTCACGATCTTCGTTTTTCGAAACTCTTGTGATTAATGATAAGGCTTGACGATTTAGAATATTATTTCTAAGAAACGGAGTGCAGAAAACAGTAAAAGAGTTCTTCAAATCGAACCCTCTTCGGAAACCCAAAACGGGAAGTTTGTAGTACGTGCTAAAAAAACCGAGTCACGGNGCTTGACGATTTAGAATATTATTTCTAAGAAACGGAGTGCAGAAAACAGTAAAAGAGTTCTTCAAATCGAACCCTTCTTCGGAAACCCAAATAGGGAAGTTTGTAGTACGTGCTAAAAAAACCGAGTGACGTTCGACGTCTGTCGAAAGTTTTGTGAGGAATGATAAGGCTTGATGATTTAGAATATTATTTCTAAGAAACGGAGTGCACAAAACAGTAAAAGAGTTCTTGAAATCGAACCCTTCTTCAGAAACCCAAACAGGGAAGTTTGTAGTACGTGCTTAAAAAACCGAGTCACGGTCGACGTTTGTCGAAAGTTTTGTGAGGAATGATAAGGCTTGATGATTTAGAATATTATTTCTAAGAATCGGAGTGCAGAAAACAGTAAAAGAGTTCTACAAATCCAACCCTCTTCGGAAACCCAAAAGGGAAGTTTGTAGTACGTGCTAAAAAACCGAGTCACGGTCGACGTCTATCGAAAGTTTTGTGAGGAATGATAAGGCTTGATGATTTAGAATATTATTTCTAAGAATCGGAGTGCAGAAAACAGTAAAAGAGTTCTCCAAATCGAACCCTCTTCGGAAACCCAAAAGGGAAGTTTGTAGTACGTGCTAAAAAACCGAGTCACGATCTTCGTGTTTCGAAACTCTTGTGAGGAATGATAAGGCTTGACGATTTAGAATATTATTTCTAAGAATCGGAGTGCAGAAAACAGTAAAAGAGTTCTCCAAATCGAACCCTCTTCGGAAACCCAAAAGGGAAGTTTGTAGTACGTGCTAAAAAACCGAGTCACGATCTTCGTTTTTCGAAACTCTTGTGAGGAATGATAAGGCTTGACGATTTAGAATATTATTTCTAAGAAACGGAGTGCAGAAAACAGTAAAAGAGTTCTTCAAATCGAACCCTTCTTCGGAAACCCAAATAGGGAAGTTTGTAGTACGTGCTAAAAAAACCGAGTCACGGTCGACGTTTTTCAAAAATCTAGTGAGGAATGATAAGGCTTGATGATTTAGAATATTATTTCTAAGAAACGGAGTGCACAAACCAGTAAAAGAGTTCTTCAAATCGAACCCTTCTTCGGAAACCCAAACAGGGAAGTTTGTAGTACGTGCTTAAAAAACCGAGTCACGGTCGACGTTTGTCGAAAGTTTTGTGAGGAATGATAAGGCTTGACGATTTAGAATATTATTTCTAAGAAACGGAGTGCAGAAAACAGTAAAAGAATTCTACAAATCCAACCCTCTTCGGAAACTCAAAAGGGAAGTTTGTAGTACGTGCTAAAAAAACCGAGTCACGGTCGACGTCTATCGAAAGTTTTGTGAGGAATGATAAGGCTTGATGATTTAGAATATTATTTCTAAGAAACAGAAAAGAGTTCTTCAAATCGAACCCTTCTTCGTGAACCCAAACAGGGAAGTTTGTAGTCCGTGCTAAAAAAACCGAGTCACGATCTTCGTGTTACGAAACTCTTGTGAGGAATGATAAGGCTTGACGATTTAGAATATTATTTCTAAGAAACGGAGTGCGTAAAACAGTAAAAGAGTTCTTTAACTGGAACCCTTCTTCGGAAACCCAAACAGGAAAGTTTGAAGTACGTCCTAAAAAAACCGAGTCACGGTCGACTTTTGTCAAAAGTTTTGTGAGGAATGATAAGGCTTGATGATTTAGAATATTATTTCTACGAAACGGAGTGCATAAAACAGTTAAAGAGTTCTTCAAATCGAACCCTTCTTCGGAAACCCAAACAGGGAAGTTTGTAGTTCGTGCTAAAAAAACCGAGTCACGGTCGACGTTTGTCGAAAGTTTTGTGAGGAATGATAAAGCTAGATGATTTAGAATATTATTTCTAAGAAACAGAGTGCATAAAACAGTTAAAGAGTTCTTCAAATCGAACCCTTCCTCGGAAACCCAAACAGGGAAGTTTGTAGTTCGTGCTAAAAAAACCGAGTCACGGTCGACGTCTGTCGAAAGTTTTGTGAGGAATGATAAGGCTTGATTATTTAGAATATTATTTCTAAGAAACGGAGTGCAGAAAACAGTAAAAGAGTTCTTCAAATCGAACCCTCTTCGGAAACCCAAAACGAGAAGTTTGTAGTACGTGATAAAAAAACCGAGTCACGGTCGACGTCTGTCGAAAGTTTTGTGAGGAATGATAAGGCTTGATGATTTAGAATATTATTTCTAAGAAACGGAGTGCACAAAACAGTAAAAGAGCTCTTCAAATCGAACCCTTCTTCGGAAACCCAAACAGGAAAGTTTGTAGTACGTGCTTAAAAAACCGAGTCACAGTTGACGTTTGTCGAAAGTTTTGTGAGGAATGACAAGGCTTGATGATTTAGAATATTATTTTAAGAAACGGAGTGCAGAAAACCGTAAAAGAGTTCTACAAATCCAACCCTCTTCGGAAACCCAAAAGGGAAGTTTGTAGTACGTGCTAAAAAAACCGAGTCACGGTCGACGTCTATCGAAAGTTTTGTGAGGAATGATAAGGCTTGATGATTTAGAATATTATTTCTAAGAAACAGAAAAGAGTTCTTCAAATCGAACCCTTCTTCGGAAACCCAAACAGGGAAGTTTGTAGTCCGTGCTAAAAAAACCGAGTCACGATCTTCGTGTTTCGAAACTCTTGTGAGGAATGATAAGGCTTGATGATTTAGAATATTATTTCTAAGAAACGGAGTGCACAAACCAGTAAAAGAGTTCTTCAAATCGAACCCTTCTTCGGAAACTCAAACAGGGAAGTTTGTAGTACATGCTTAAAAAAACGAGTCACGGTTGACGTTTGTCGAAAGTTTTGTGAGGAATGATAAGGCTTGACGATTTAGAATATTATTTCTAAGAAACGGAGTGCACAAAAGAGTAAAAGAGTTCTTCAAATCGAACCCTTCTTCAGAAACCCAAACAGGGAAGTTTGTAGTCCGTGCTAAAAAAACCGAGTCACGATCTTCGTTTTTCGAAACTCTTGTGAGGAATGATAAGGCTTGACGATTTAGAATATTATTTCTAAGAAACGGAGTGCAGAAAACAGTAAAAGAGTTCTTCAAATCGAACCCTCTTCGGAAACCCAAAACGGGAAGTTTGTAGTACGTGCTAAAAAAACCGAGTCACGGTCGACGTCTGTCGAAAGTTTTGTGAGGAATGATAAGGCTTGATGATTTAGAATATTATTTCTAAGAAACGGAGTGCACAAAACAGTAAAAGAGTTCTTCAAATCGAACCCTTCTTCGGAAACCCAAACAGGGAAGTTTGTAGTACGTGCTAAAAAAACCGAGTCACGGTCGACGTTTTTCAAAACTCTAGTGAGGAATGATAAGGCTTGATGATTTAGAATATAATTTCTAAGAAACGGAGTGCACAAACCAGTAAAAGAGTTCTTCAAATCGAACCCTTCTTCGGAAACCCAAACAGGGAAGTTTGTAGTACGTGCTAAAAAAACCGAGTCACGGTCGACGTTTGTCGAAAGTTTTGTGAGGAATGATAAGGCTTGATGATTTAGAATATTATTTCTAAGAAACGTTGTGCAGAAAACAGTAAAAGAGTTCTACAAATCCAACCCTCTTCGGAAACCCAAAAGGGAAGTTTGTAGTACGTGCTAAAAAAACCGAGTCACGGTCGACGTCTATCGAAAGTTTTGTGAGGAATGATATGTCTTGATGATTTAGAATATTATTTCTAAGAAACAGAAAAGAGTTCTTCAAATCGAACCCTTCTTCGGAAACCCAAACAGGGAAGTTTGTAGTCCGTGCTAAAAAAACTGAGTCACAATCTTCGTGTTTTGAAACTCTTGTGAGGAATGATAAGGCTTGACGATTTAGAATATTATTTCTAAGAAACGGAGTGCAGAAAACAGTAAAAGAGTTCTTCAAATTAAACCCTCTTCGGAAACCCAAAACGGGAAGTTTGTAGTACGTGATAAAAAAACCGAGTCACGGTCGACGTCTGTCG